>NC_035173.2:12467489-12762105 GCF_001659605.2 Manihot esculenta
AAATGGCTGAACAGGGCACTTTCGGCAGCAGGTTCGGCGGCCGAAAGTCCTTCCAGAGCCGAAAGTCAGGCAGGTTCGGCGGCACCTTCGGCGGCCGAAACTCCCAGACAGAGGCGAAACTCATGCATGTTCGGCGGCACCTTCGGCGGCCGAAAGTGCCAGACAGAGACGAAAGTCTCCTTTCGGGGGCAAGCTTCGGCAGCCGAAGGCTGCCTCCACGAGCATGTTCGGCGGCCGAAAGTTCCTTCGGCTGCCGAACCTGATTTCTCCCAGAATGGCAGAAACTCAGCTCCCCTATGCATTTATGCCTCCAAAACTATCCAATCATGCATAAACCTATTCTACAACATTCCCAAATATGCATAAGCAAACATACAAGTTCCTAGGGGCATCAAACCATTAAAAACCCCAACTACAACACACAAGCAACTCACATTGTCCATAAACACATATAAAACCTATAAACCTAACCATGAGCTAAACATGCATTCTACCCCATAGATCTTGCATAAAACTTACTTTAAACATGAAATGAGCTTAAGATCGGCTCTTACCTCTTGAAGATCGAGAGAGAGACGTCCTAAACTCGGAAGTGGAAGATTTTGAGTTCTTGAACCTCAAAGCTCCCAAAACTTGCTCAAAACTCGGAAATCTTCAAAACAAGATGAAAACTAGTGAAAAACTTGAAAGATCTGAAGGAAAAGACTCAAGATCGGTGAGGGGTGGTGGAGAACTCACCTTGGCCGAAAATGGGGAAAAAGCTCGCCCGTTTTCGGCTAAGGGACCCTTTTATAGTGGCTGGTCAGGCCACGTTCGGGGGCCGAACGTGCCTCCGCATGCATGCCATGTTCGGCGGCCGAACCTGGACTTTCCTCACTTATGCTTTCGGGGGCCTAAAGGCGCTCCCGAAGGCATGCATGTTCGGCGGCCGAACCTAAGTTTTCCTTCAAGGTTGTTTTTTTTTTTGCAAAAACTCATTTCCATTATACTTAAAACCATGAATTACCTTAAAACATTTTATGAAAACATGATTCTACCCTACTAGAGGCTTCCGACATCCGAGATTCCACCGGACGGTAGGAATTCCGATACCGGAGTCTAGCCGGGTATTACATGATAGTTGCATCTTGCTTGACTATAATGCTTCTTCGGTATCATGATCCTTGGACCTTTATGAAGGTGCAATTATACTATTTGGCACCGAAGGCTGCAATCAGTCCAACTATAACACCTTTTCGGTATTGCAGCCTTAAGGTGAGGGATTGGATTATACAAGGTTGATTCCGAGGGCAAGGCCAGGAAGGCAGTTGGAGAGACAGTTCTTCGCATGGCCTTTCAACCAGTGTCTTCCCATATAATAAGATGGAGTTTCTGCTCATGGATTTTTTAGGATTTTGATGTAATAGAGACTTTACTCGAGTCCTTTTTTATCTCCTTGTAATCTTTTGTAATGAAAATACTTATTTTGCCTATCTCATTCAGCAGTAAAGACATATATATTTGGGGATTTTAACTCCTGGTTTAGCGAATGTTTAGTAGAATAGAATGAATACCCAGAAATGTAGACTAGCGGGTAGGGGTGAGCATTCGGTCGGTTCGGTTCAAAACCGAACCGAACCGAATAAATCGAAAACTGAAATTTTAGTATTTATGAAAACCGAACTGAATCGATTTTGGTCAGAAACCGAACCGAACCGGTCTGATTTGGTTCGATTCGGTTCGGTTTGATCGGTTTCGATTTTTAATAATTTTTTTATTTTTTACACTTTATTTTTAATATTTTAAAATTTAATTAAAATATTTTAATCTTAATATGATTTAATTTCTCTATATTATTGAAAAAGTATATTATTATCACTAATCGGTTCGGTTCGATTTTTTCGGTTTTTTTCTGATCAAAACCGAACCGAACCGAAATAACCAAAATATCTGAAATTAAAAACCCAATCGAACCGAAATATATAAAAAACCGAACCAAATTTTCAAATCGATTCGGTTCGGTCGGTTTTTTCGGTTTGAACCGAATACTGCTCACCCCTACTAGCGGGTACTCACCTCTACCCCATATAACGCCATGTGTGTTTTCATAATAAGTGGCCTTTATTTATCTTGGTTTTTTGCTATAAGGTTCGCCTTATCCTTTAAATTATCCTCTGATCTTTGATTGGCTTCCCCTTTGGGAATTAGTATACCCCCTACTCGGTTCTCTTAGGGCGGGTGACCTATTTATAGGGACCAACGTCCAAATGGTCTAGCGAGAACTGTCTTGTGACCTAACTTGGCAAAAACTGCTTTGTGACTTTAATTAGTGGAACCGACGCCCGAATGGTTTGATGGGAACCGCCTTGTGACTTGGCTTGGTGAAAATTGTCTTGTGGCCTTGATTAGTGGGACCAACACCTAAATGATCTGGCGGGAGCCGCTTGTAACCTAGTCTGGTGAAAACTGCCTTATGGCCTTAATTAGTGAGACCGACATCTGAATGGTCTGGCGGGAATCGCCTTATGACCTAAAATTGTAATAATAACAAATAACAAATAACAAAGCAATAATAATATGAACAATGGACACTATTGAACAAATAACAAAGCAATAATAATATTAAGAACTGAAATTGCATAATTACTGGAAGAATAAAAGATGAACAATTATATTTAGATCTCACAATTCATGGATAAACTAAAATTTCAACTTAACTCTAACTAGAAATATAGAGTTTAGCCGCTCATGGCTTGAAAGAAAATACAAAAGAGAAGAGAAGAGAGAATCGTCTAGAGGAGAGAGATAGAAAATGATGGTTGGTTGTCCAAAAAAATAAATTAAATAGGTGTTGAACCCTAGTAGGATCCTTCTGAAAATAGGAGATCTTGATTGCTTCAATTTAGGAATTCTACTTTAATATATTTCCATTCAGGAGAGGACTCCTTGATTTAAGGATGATATTATACCGTGCTTAAGAGGGAAAAATCACGTGAGATCCAGCGGCTTTGAATAAGGAGATCTGGTCTTTATTTTAAATTTGAATTATTTTTTCGCTCACTGTCAGGTCTTTGTGCATACTGTTGATTTGCCCGGTGGTTTGGGCAAACTGCTGCTCCAATCTTTCAATTGGAATATGGTTAACTCAACTCGAGAATATGGACATTTCTGGATTCTGTGAAACACGATCATCTAATAGGTTTGCCCAAATTGTTGGTCAAGTCAATTTCAGCAATTTTTAGCACCTTTTTATCAAATTTACTTATTTTTTACTTTTATGTGAAATATCAAAAAAATACAAAATTAATTAGAAAAATATTCAATTTAATGCCGAAAACAGTATGAAATATGTGTTGCAGTTGTGTTCAATCATCAACAAATTTAATAAAATTTTTCATTTCAACTTTCCAAAAAGAATAATTTGTGTCATTAAAAATAGATAGTCGTGTGATTAGATAGCCTTCGACTAATGGTGCAAAGATGCCAATAGAATTAGAAGGACCAACCACTTGGATCTATCTAAGATATTTAAATCTCAAGCAAGAGAGTACAACTCTGGTATTAATTTGTTGTCTCAAACTAAGTGAAAAGGGGGTGAATTGATCATTTTTATCAATTTTTAAGCTCTCACTCAAAGCTTAAGAAAAAATTGTGGTTGATAATTTCGAGTATGAACAAGTGCAAGTTTGAAACAGATAACTAAAATATTTTCTTAAAACATGCAAACAATTTTAGCAAATATAACTAGCATAGATCAGAAGATATAGATAAAGCAAAGAAGGATTAGAATAGCAAACTATTTTCAGCATATTTCTATCAACTCCATTTCAGCATACAAGCATATTTTAGAATTACAGATTTAGTGCTGAATATAAAGAGTTTAGGGAAGAAAGAATCAAATATAAGAGATTTATAGTGGTTTAACTAACTCAGCCTATATCCACTCTCTCGAGAATTTTTTTTTAGTTTTCACTTCACTAAACTTCTTTTACACAAGAAAGAGAAGTCTTTCTTACAATAACAAGCTTTCCGGTTTGAATCACCTCTCAAACTTCTGTCTAAACTTCAATAGGTGCTTAAAACATATACCAAATGAAAACACTTACTTGATCAACCTTAAATAAGTTTCAGTTAATATGAAATTACTCGCAACAACTCACAGCAATATAACAAAAAGCTATCAAGAAGAGAGAGAAAATATTTGCCAATGAGGATCGAATTTCTTGAATGAAAGTAAGTAAATAGGTTTGTAAAAACTCTTATACTTCAATACTTTCGTTCAGATTTCTTGAATGAAAGTAAGTAGGTTTGTAAAAACTCTTATAATTCAATACTTTCGTTCAGAATTTATAAAGGAAAATAATCTCATATATAGATGTGTGAAAATTTTACATCTCAACGGCAAATGTTGTCAAAAGTATTAATTTTTTGAAAAAATTAGTTGTTTTCATATTGAAAATCGTGCAAGCTAAAATTAATTAATTTATAGTATGAAATTAGATAGTTAGAAAACAAGCAGATAAAAATTAGATACTTAAATTTAAATCTTATCTAAAATTAAATATCTAATTTTAACCTTTGAAAATTTTTGATAATCTAATTTTAGGATATTTCAATGTTTATTTTCTCAAAATAAATCCAAATTTGATCCAAATCCACTGTTGAATACTTCTATTAAAAACTTATAAGTTAACTTTTTATCTCTATTTTCTATTAAATTTATTTTTTAATTAATTTATAATTTTATTTTCCACTCTGCGGACTATGTTACTTTTATCACAATACGAAATTATTTTTAGCTTAGATGCCTACAAAAGAGTTAATAATTTTTTTAATAATATACCTTTATTTTCATTTTTATTTTTAAAAGTGGATAAAATATTAATTAAATTTGTAATTTTATATAAAAAATATAATAAAATATATCAAAACATAGCCTTTTTCCCTTTTCTTGTTGTGCCTAATAAGTTGTAATATGCTATCCACCACTTAAACTGATATTCATGTGTAGTCAGAAGAATCTAAGAATATAGACTCATTCCACCTAGAAAATTAAATAAATATATAGATAAATAACCGAAAACTGAGCTTCAAAGTAGGAGTGAGCATTTAGTCGGTTCGGTTTAAAATTGAATCAAATCGAATAAATTGAAAATTGAAATTTTAGTATTTATAAAAATCAAACCGAATTGATTTTGATTAGAAACCAAATCGAACTGAATCAGTCTGATTCAATTTGATTTGATTTGATTTGATCGGTTTTAATTTTTAATAAATTTTTTATTTTTTACACTATATTTATTTTTAGTATTTTAAAATTTAATTAAAATATTTTAATTTTAATATGATCTAATTTCTCTATTTTATTGAAAATAACATATTATTATTCTTAATAGGTTTGTTTTGATTTTTTTAATTTTTTTATTATTAAAACTGAATCGAACCGAAATAACCGAAAATTTTAAAATTAAAAATCAAACTAAATTGAATTTTTAAATTAATTTAGTTCGATTAATTTTTTTGATTTAAATCGAATAATGCTCGTACCTATTTCAAAAAATAGAAGGAATAGACATGAGAGGAGCATAGAAAGGAAAATACCCACTTGCTTCATCATATGATGTGTGCAAAAACTATATGGCATTGAGGTGGATCACCAACCCTCAAGATTCTTCTTTTTCTTGCCTATCTCTCTTTTTTTTTTTTTTTTTTTAGGGTTTCTAGAAGCCAAAATACCTCAGCAGAAGATATTGCATAACCAACAATGTCTATAAAGTTTTTCTTTTTTTTTTTTTTTCTAAAAAAAAAGTATTGGGTATGGCCGGCTATGTGACATATTTATGCTTTAAGGTTTGATGATATGGGTAAGTTGGTTGGACTTTGAAAATGACTTTTAATTATTTTAATCATATTTTTTATAATAATTTCATTTATGATAAATTGTTTTTCTTGTACTTTTATGAATAAACTGTTAGATTATATTGCCTTAATTACTCATTTAATTAAATTATTATATATGTAAATATATAATTATAAGTAGGGTGAATATTCAGTCGATTCGATTTAAAACCGAACCGAACTGAATAAATTGAAAATCAAAATTTTGGTATTTATAAAAATTAAATTAAATTGATTTTGATAAAAAACTGAATCGAATCGAACCGATTTAATTTAGTTCGATTTGATCGATTTGAAATTTTAATAAATTTTTTATTTTTTATACTTTATTTTTAGTATTTTAAAATTTAATTTTAATATGATGTATCTCTATATTATTCAAAATAATATACTATTATCACTAATCGGTTCGATTCAATTTTTTTGATTTTTTTTTAAAATCGAACCAAATCATAATAACTGAAATTTTTAAAATTAAAAACCGAATCGAATTGAAATGATTAAAAAATCGAACCGAATTTTTAAATTAATTTAGTTCGATCAATTTTTTCAGTTTGAACTGAATATTGCTCGTCTCTAATTATAAGTCATTAAAATATTTATATATGGAGATTTAATTGATTTTTCACTTTGAAGTATGTGATTTATTTTAAGACTTATTATTTAATTTTATAGTAAAATAATACTTTATAATATGAGTTTATGTTAGTATAAATTCTAAAAATGATAGTCATTAACATAGATTCTAGAAATTATAGACGTTTGGATATGATACGATATCATGAAATATATAGAATTATAATAGAATTTAAAATATAAAATATAGAATTATATTATTAAAAAAAATCCCTAAAACACATGGTTAAACAAAATTAGTATTTAATTAAAAAGAAAATTAAAATATAAGGATGATTTATAACATTTTGAGAAGTGGAGAAAAGGTAGAGAGTCTAAGAAAAATCAATATATAAATTGGTGGAAGGGAAAGCATTGTTAATTAATGTTAATCTCAATCAAGGAAGGTGGAAGAAGTTGGTTACTATTTTTCAAATTCATGACCATTGAAATGGACAAGAGTAAGTGGAGTTAGCTGAGGTGGTCTTCTAGAACCCTTTTAAATTAAATAATATTAAAATCTCAACTAAAAAAAACCTAATAATAATAATAATAAAATAAAAAAATATAAAAAATATTTTATATGTTGTATTTATTTTTATTTTAAAATCTATAATTCATTTTATATTATATTATTAGGAAAAAATAATAAATTTTAAATGTCGTCAAAATAATTATCAAATAATATTTTTCATAATATTTTTAAGATGAAATATGAAACATATTTATTGATTTTCTATTTTAAAATTTATTATTCAATTTATATTAAAATAGTATTTTATAATATAATTTTTATATTAATAATTTTTAATAATATTTATAATTACTGCTAATTATTATTTTTTTAAAAGCATACTGCTAATTATTAATAATATAATATTATAAAATATTATTTTAACATAAATAAAATCATAAATATTTAAATAAAAAATAAAATTAATTACAAGAAAAAGTGAGTACAATTTTATTACAATTACGTTCTATATTTTTTTTATTTAAAACTTAATTTTTTAAAATTATTTCAATTATATTCTTTAAAAAATTCATAAAATTCCACTATTTACTATTTAGTATTACTTTTAAAACTCTCATTGAAAAATAATCTTATTAAATATATTAATTACAAAATATTAAAAATTAATTTAAAATAATATTTAACATAATTTAAAAATATTAAAAATAATAAATTAATTTTTTGGATGCATTAAATTATTCTTTTAACGTAATACTAATCCATTGCTTTTTTTAAATTATATTAATATTTAAAATAAATTTTAAAAAATTAATAATATATAAATTAAATATTTAATTATTTAATCTAATTTAATTAAATAGCTAAAAAATATAATTATAAAATAATATATAAATTAAGAATATATAATTCATCTGAAATTATAAATTCAGTTTTTATTTTTTTATATTAAAAAAATTATTAATAAAATAAATAATTATAAAAAATAATTTTTAGTTTTATTATAATTCTACTTTAAAATTTTAAATTATTATCAATTTTATTTTTAATATAAAATTTGTTGATGGAGTATTCACGTGGTGAACAGTCATGTGATGATTTCATTAATTTTTAATTATATAAATAAAGATAAAGTATAATTAAAATAATTTTAAATATTAAATATTAATTGATAAAAAAAATATAAAGATATAATTTAAGATTTTTTTCATTAACTTTAAAAAATAATAAAACTACATGGTATTTCTTTTTGTTCTTTCTGATAATATAATAACAATAAAAGGGTGGGGTCCGTGGGGAATGGGAGCAGAGGATAAGAGTAGGAAGTGACCAAAAGCCCAAAACATTATGTTTGGTGTCAAACGAATCTGCAGGATGTTTTAGATTTTAGCTTTAGGTCCTCCATAAAATTGTATTTATACTTTGTGCCCCATAATTAACAATATTACTCTTACGAGTTGGATCTTCTTTCCCTTTTAATTAGTTGTTCAGGATTAGAAGAAAAGAAGCTCTGAAGTCAAAATATATGTACTCATTAAGAAGAATATCTAAAATATTTAATAAAGAAAATGTGAAAGAATTTAAAATCTTACATTTTTTTCGAGATTATAATATGAATTTTTAATTTTATATAATAAATTTTATTATTTTTTTAATCTTATTATAATTATAGCCAAATATCACTTTAATTAATTTTGATTAAAGTTACCAATTATCAATACAAAAGAGCAAGTTACTAATTAGAATATATAATAAGCGACAAATTATATATTATGCAGAATTGATTATATTTTTAGTTAAAATTAATTTAAATATGGTATTTAAGTTACAATAAAATTAAAAAAAAAACTAAATTTATCCTTCAAAATTAAAAAGTTATTATAATTATAAAAAACATAAAATTGTAAATTTTTATATCTAATAAGCATTTACTAAATGCATAGTATTTACAAAGAAATTAAAGGAGCCTTCCATTATATAAAACATAATTAGGCCTGAAAATCAATTCTTTATTAATTCTAATTAATAGTCGCAATCATTTGTAATGCAGGTTCTATTTATTTCATGAAATTATGTTTTAAAAAAACTATTATTTTTTTGGTTTTCTGTTCTAAATTTAAAGAAAATGATCAATTTTAATTTTTTAGTTAGAGAAAACATTAAATTGTTAAGAAATATTGGTTTGTTATTTTTAAACTTTCAAAATTTTATATTATATAAATCTTATTAATATATATCCTTTTATTTGATATGACAACTAAATAATGAAATATCGTTTTTATATAATATATTAATTTTACTATATTAATTTTACTATTTTATTAATTTTTATTTTTAACTAAAATTAGATTGATGATGTGACTAGAATGAGACTATATTATGATTGGTTAAAACCTGCAAAAAGGAAAATATGAGGTAGTGGTTGGTGTTCACGGTAGTCATTTTGACGTTCAAGTTAGTATTGTGATAAGGAGAGAATGTAACGAATTACTTAGCGCTTTGGTGTTAGAGAATAGTATACTTTTGTCTCTGAGATCGTTCTCTTATGTTGTGAGAGAATGAAGATAAATATGGTATTTCCTGAAAATTTGATGATGATATGGTCGGTTGCTCGATAATGGATATTGTCAGCTAATGAGTTGGTCATCCCGCGATCACATGCAAAGCGGGAATATACTTAGTAACGGTAACCATGTGTTAAGACTCGGTCTATTAAGGGAGGGCGAGTCTTGATGATAGGCCGGGTGTTAAAGTGTCAGGGTCTCCTTTTCTATAGCGGGATTGCATTTCCCACTTGTTAGATCTCTGCCGCGTGGTCCCTGTTTTGTGGACAACTTATAGCTTACTTTAGGTGATTGTTATGTAACATCAGATATCCCCCGCCGGTTTTCAACTCTTTATGTTCGAAGGTGACCGTTTGCCTTTCCAGTTTAGGATACGTGGCATGATCTCGGTTGTGAGTGCCATTTCATTTGTCTATAGTCACCTTATCTTCTGTGCTACATTCAAAACTTTATCGGTTACTTCGCTGTATAAGAATTCTTCTTTCTTCTTTTTGGTTCACAACAATTTCTCATGAGAGAAAGGAGTGGAGGTTTCTTTTTCTTCTGTTCTTGAGGATAACCAAATATGTATGGAGGATATTATCATGGTCTACTAAATCTGTGTGGAGGATATCATCATGGTCTACCAAATCTGTGTGGAGGATATCATTATGATCTTCAAAGAACAATTGAAGGCGAGGCTTTCTGAAGGTGCGAGCACACTGCTTAGCTTTATGCATTGGCTGAGGATTGCAACCAGCCCGACTATAATAGTTTTTCAGTGTCACGACCCTTGAGGAGGCTAGATTGTGCGAGATTGATTTTGAGGACAAGGCCAGGAAGGTAGTCGAAGAGACAGCTCTTCTCATGGCCTTTCAGTCGGCTTTCTCCCATATGATAGGATAGTTTTTAAGGATTTTGATGTACTAAAGATTTTTGATGTAATAGAGACTTTATTCAAGCCCCTCCCTTGACTCTTTGTAATCTTTTGTAATGAAAATATATGTTTTATATGCTTTTGTGTGCTTCCTTTGTTGTCACCGTTTTTTGACGAACGAAGAGAGACTAAATCCTATCTTCTTTAATGCTCATTTAGTTATAAAATAGTTACTGAAAAAATAGGACTAATACCTGGGCCTGTGGCACGGCAAACTATCATCCTTCTATCGTAAAACACCTTAGGTAGATTTGTTAATGAGGATCTTTTGCCCGATCTAGTTTTTTATTTGATGCCTTCATCCTTTGTCTTTTCGGGGGTTGATATATTTGCCTTTTTTGGCTATATGGTGTAGACAACTCAATTAAGGGGGCCAACGCCTAAATTAGGAGTCTGGCCAGAGTTGTCTTGTGGCCTGACCTGGCGTAAACTACCTTGTGGCCTTTAGTGGGACTAACAGCCAGATGGTCTGGCGGAGACTATCTAATGGCCTTACTTAGTGAGACCATCACCCAAGTGGTTTGGCAAGAATCGCTTTGTGACCTGGTCTGGCGAATATTTATCTTGTGGACTTAATTTATGGGACCGACGCCCGAATGGCCTAGCAAAGACTTCCTTATGGCCTTACTTAGTGAAAATTGCCTTGTGCCCTGGTCTGGCTAAGATTGCCCTATGACCTTAATTCGTGGGACCAACCCTAAGTGGTATGGCATAAATCGCCTCATGACCTGACCTGGTAAATATTTACCCTGTGGCCTTGATTTATGGGACCGATGCCTGAATGGCATGGTAAAGATTGCTTTATAGCTTGGCCTGGCAAAAACTGCTTTGTAGCCTAGCCTGACTAAGATTGCCTTATGGCCTTGCTTAGTGGAACCAACGCCCAAGTGGTCTAGCGGTAATCGTCTTGTGACTCGTCCTGCCTAAAATTGCCTTATAGCCTTACTTAGTGAGACCAATGCCCAAGTGGTCTGGCGAGATCTACCTTGTGACCTAGCCTGACTAAAATTGCCTTATGGCCTTACTTAATAGGACCAACACCCAAGTGGTCTGGCGGGAACCACCTTGTGACCCAGTTTAATCTCTCTTTGTGGGAGGCAATCCCATTATTCCTTATTACTGAAGAACATCACATGTGAAAATATCTTGTTAATTTATTATTGATAAAAACCTTCTCAAGTTACAGATATTCCAGGAATGGGGAATAATTTGACCATTTAACTTGGTTAGCTTATATGATCCTGGATGAATAACCTTCGAGACCTTGAATGATTCTTTTCAATTCTCATCCAACTTACTAAATCCAACGTTGCCACCCCCTCACATCTATTCTTTTAAGGGCTAGATTCCCTACATTGAAGGCGCATGGCCTAACTTTACTATTGAACATTCGGGATATCTTGTTTCTATAAATTGCCAATTTGATTACAGCCTTTTTCTGCAGAAATTCTGTTTGGTCCAAATTGAAATGCATTTCTTCAGAATTCCCTGATATCTCAGGGTATTGTATCTTGAAGTTGCCTACCTGGATTTCTATGGGAATGATTTCCTCGGTCCTGTATATAAGGGAAAATGGTGTTTCTCCTGTAGCTGTCCTTGGGGTGGTTCTGTATGCCCATAGTTTTTGGAGTAACTCTTCAGACCAGTTTCCCTTGGCTTGATCGAGTCTTTTCTTTAGACCCTGTAAGATAGTCCTATTAGTCACCTCAGTCATACCATTGGTCTAGGAGTGACAGACTAAGTTGAATCTTAACTCGATTTTTCATTTATTGTAGAAGTCTTTGAACCTAGAGCTTGTAAACTGAGTTCCCTTATCGGTGATTACTAACTTTGATATTTCGTATCGAGTGAATATATTTTTGCTGACAAAAGAAATCGCTTGTTGGGTGGTGATGGACTGTACCTCTTCAGCCTCAGCCCACTTGCTAAACTGATCTACCATCGTGATTATGAACTTTCTTGATCCGGTTGTCTTAGGGAACGAGCCAAGGATGTCTATCTCCCATTGAAAGAAAGGTTAGGACTTCCAATGGCCAGATGTATTTCTCCTGGGGTCTTTGGGATGTTTGCATGTACTTGGCATCTTTGACACCTCTGGACAAGCTGCTTCATGTCTTTCATGATCATCAACCAGTAATATTCTTGTCTAAATGCTTTTCGAGTTGTGGCTCCCGCAATCACCTTCATGGATATCCCTTAAGATTTCCTGACCTTCCTTTTCAGTAACACACCACAGCCATGGATGTGTCAAGGACCTCCTACATAACCAACTATTGATTGGTGCATATTTAAAAGACTTTCTTATTACCTGTTTAGCTGATAATTCACCGGCTGAAGGTCATCTTGTGTCAAGAATTTTTATACTGACGTCATCCATGATTCCATTTCTTCTATGGGAAATGACTCTTCCATTGCCGTTGCTGGAGTGTGCAATTCCTTGTATTGGAACGGTTGGGTCAAGTGCTATTTCCCTGCCGTTGCCATCTTGGCTAAAAGATTTAGCCTCTTCATTATTACCTCTGGCCATTTGGCAAAGTTCATAGCTGCCTTTCCCATCTTTGATCTTGTTCTTCAGGGACCGAACCTTCTCCTCATATTTGATAAGGTTTGGTTCTCGGACTCTGAATTGTTCCTGACATTGATTAACAACCAATTGTGAATCACTAAAAATAATGAATTTTTGTATACCTAATTCCTTGATAATTTTTAGGGCCATTATTACAGTCTCGTATTTGGATACATTGTTAGTGGCATTGAAGGCGAGTTTAGCTGCATATCGAAGCTTTATCCCTGTCTGAGATTATAATAGGATCCCAATTCTTGAACTCCCTGCTCCATAATCTCTGTTTGCCCAGACCTTCTATTCTTTTGTGTCCTCCTCCAAGGACCTTAAAGGTTCTAACGACGAAGTCATCTCTGCAATAAAGTCGAGTAGAACTTGGGCTTTCATGGCTTTTATTAGGACATACCTGATATCATAGGTTGACAGTATTACTGCCTATGTGGATAACCGCCCTGACAACTCTAGCCTATGTAGAACCTTCCACAAAGGTAATCTATTCTGACTTCTATGGTATGTGAGTCGAAGTATGATCATAGCTTTGTGGCTGACATTAAAACTGCGAACGCTAACTTTTTGAGAGGCGGGTAGTTCAAATCTGCTCCCTTAACAGCTGGCTGGCATAGTATACTAGACTTTGCTCCCCATTGTTTTCACAAACAAGTACCGAGCAAACTGTTTCTGTCATAGACAAGTATAGAAATAAAAATTCCCCTTCAACAGGTAGGCTTAGCAGCGAAGGGGATGATAGGAAGGTTTTTAGACTTTCAAGTACCGCGCAAACTTGCCTTTGCCTTTCAAAGTCTTGAAGAACGGGAGGCACCTTCTAGCCGAGTATGATATGAAACAACCTAAGGCAGCGACTCACCTATTTAGCCTTTGTACTCTATTAATGGTTTTGGGTGCTTTCATATTTTGGATGGCATCGATCTTCTCAAGGTTTGCCTCTATGTCTCTTTCCGAGATTATATATCCGAGGAACTTTCCAGCTTTTACTCTGAAGATACATTTTTCGGGGTTCAACTTCATACCCATCTTGTTCAAGACATCAAAAACTTCTTGAATATCTTTTGGATGGTCCTCTAAGGATCAACTCTTCACCACCATGTCAGCCATATACACCTTCACTGTTGATCCCACTATTTCTTTGAAGATTCCTGACACTAGCCTTTGATATGTCACTCTTGCGTTTTTCAATCCAAAGGCATTACTTTATAATAGTAAACTCCATCTGTTATGAATGCAGTCTTTTCTGCATTCTCAGTATCTATCATGATTTGGTGGTATCCTAAAATGGCATAAGAAAGGAGACCACTGCATACCCTGGTCGAATCTACTAATCTGTCAATGAACGGTAACAGGTAGTGATCTTTCGGACATGCTTTATTTAGATAAGTGAAGTCCACGTACATCCTCCAATTTTTGTTAGCCTTTTTCACTAGGACAGTATTGGCTAGTCATGTGGGATACTGGACTTTTTTTATCAATCATGTACTTAGAAGTTTACCAACCTCTTCTTTGATCACTTGCTGCCTCTCTAGCGCGAAGTTTCTTTTCTTTTGTTGGACTGGTTTGACGGTCTTATCAATGGATAATTTATGGGTGATGAGAGTCGGGTCTACACCTGTTACATCTTTTAAAGACTAAGGGAAAATGGTTACTCAATTTTTCAGCAACTCTATCAACCGAACCTTCGTTTCTCCGGTTAGTGCAGTGTCAAACCGCACCTTTTGCTCCTTTCCTACCTAGACCTCTTTTATCAGATCTGCGAGTTTCGGATTTATATGAGATTTCGACTTCTCCAGCAAATCGATGGGTATGGTTGCTTTTCCGAGACTTTTTGCAAGGTGTTAACAATTTTCTTTGGCTGATTTCGGACTAGCCCAAACCATTGCTATTACCCTAGGGGCTGAAAGTTTAAGACATATAGCATTCATATTAATAACGATACAGTGACAATTTAGGATCGGATGACCGAGTATCATGTTGTATGCAAGTGGGATGTCTACCACTGCGAATTCTGCATACAGTTCTCGTCTATACTTTTCATCCCCGAGTATCAGAAAAAGATTGATAGTGCCCAGTGCGACTTGGCAATAGTCTGGATATTAAAATGTCCAAATCCCCTTTCTATAATAGGATTGCGTCTCCCATTTGTCAAATTTCTACCACGTGACTCCTATTTTGCAATGACAATTCATAGTTGAGTTTACTTTGAACAGATGTTATGTAACATCATATCTATTTAATTATACTTTTTTTCAATTTTATAATATTATGCCATATAATATAGCTATTTAAGGTTTATATTTATTTACTGTCTTTTTAGATCTATGAAATTTAGATAAAGTTTAATGGATATTGACTAATTAAGTATTATGTTTAAATCATTATAATTTATAATGTGAAATTATATATTGTGGTAATTTATTATAATTGATGTTGTCTTCATCCCCTCTACGGATATAATCGTCTGATCCGTAAAATAGGATAAAACCTAAGGATTAGTTATGAAAAAATCTAATGATTAATTATGAGTAATCTTATCTAATACTTAAGTCGGATTTAAGAAAATCTCTATTTTTAGATCAAAATAAATAATAATAATAATAATAATAATAATAATAATAATAATAATAATAATAATAATAATTTATTTGAGAACCCATTATATAACATGCATTAAATGAATTTTTTTGGAACTATAATTTCTTGAAGAGTCCATTTTAGTTTTGAATTATCTTAATAGTGATGGACTTGCAGACCTTAATATACATGTAATTCGAATAGGAATTTGGACTTGCAGTCCTTAATATGCATGTAATTCGAATAGGAATTGGTATCCTAGTAGTTGTTGGATTTTATATCTGGAATTCGTCCCAGATATCTAGAACTTCTGTTCTGGATATATGAGGTTTCAATGTACTTGTCTAAATTCTTTCAATTGTCAAACTTTATAATTAGGAGTGATCAATATTCGATTTAAATTAAAAAAATTAATTAAATTAAATTAATTTAAAAAATTTAATTTAATTTTTTATTTATTTTAATTCAGTTTAGTTTTAATTAAAAAAAATTAAAAAAATCAAATTAAATCAATGATAATAATTTATTATTTTTAATAATATAGAGAGATTAAATTATAATTAAAATTAAAATATTTCAATTAAATTTTAAAATATTAAAAGAAAGTGTAAAAAAAAAATTTATTAAAAATTTAAACCGATCAAATTGAATCAAATCGAATCAGATTGGTTCGATTCAGTTTAATTTCTAATTAAAATCGATTCGGTTCAGTTTTTATAAATACTAAAAATTTAGTTTTCAGTTTATTCAATTCGGTTTGATTTTAAACTGAATCGACCGAATGCACACTTCTATTTGTACTCATAAGAGTTCTAGTCAAAACCCTTGCTAATGTCTTAAATCGAGGTTTTGATTCAATAGTGAACCCTGAATATGCTGCAATTTTGGTGTAGAACCCTTGCCCTTGGATCTAGTTCAGACTTCTAAATGCGTATTTAGTAGAGGTGAACATTCGATCGATTTGGTTCGAATAAATTAAAAATTAAAATTTTAGTATTTATAAAAATCAAATCGAATTGATTTTAAATAAAAATTAATTTAAATAGAATCGGTCTGATTCAATTTAATTCTAGTTCGATTTGATCAGTTGAGCTTTTAATAATATTTTTATTTTTTATATTTTATTTTTAATATTCTAAAATTTAATTGAAATATTTTAATATTAATTATAGTTTAATCTCTCTATATTATTAAAAATAATATATTATTATTATTATAATATGGTGAATTTAATTTTTTGAATTTTCTTTTTATTAAAATTAGACTGAAATAACTAAAATTTTTAAAATTAAAAATCAAACATAATAAAAAATTAAACTAAAATTTTAAATTAATTTAATTGAATTGATTTTTTCGATTTAAATCGAATAGCGATTGTCTCTAATATTTAGTATCAATAATATAACATTCTCATAGTTGATATTTTATATTATCTTCATTTATCATATAATTTATATAATATACATATGTGAATAACTTTATAAATATATGTTATATATAGTTTGACCACACAATTAAAATTTTTTTTTGGCTTCCTCCCTTATGAAAGAGTGATAGTTTAGAGTTGTTTAATATCAACAATAATTTATATTTCTATTATCATGATTTATTAGTGATAAATATATTCTTAAAAAATTTTCTCAATGGCAGATTTGCATAAAACTCACTATATTAAAATCACTTTTACATATAATAATTTTTTTTTGGCACATAGGCTCCAATAAATAAATCTTTGGCTTTCAATCATACTGAGTTTCTCAATATCGTTCTAATCAAATGAAATTATTTTTTCTTAAAAATTAAAAAGATAAATAAAGTTAAAAATTAAAAAGAAATTAATTATTTTAATAGGGAAAAGTTTTGAATTAAGTAGAGAAATAAGAGGAAAAAAGGTAAATATAAGAAAGTAGAGGTACAAAAATGCAAGAAATAACAAAAACAACATGAAAAGTAGAGCTACCTACCAAATCCATTACTAACTTAATTGCAGCCACTCGTCTTTCTCACCAACTTAAATACAATCCAAATACTTGAATTTTAATAATTGAAGGGTCCCGAGTCAATTGCAAATGCCTCTCTCTCTCTCTTCTCACCACCTTCCATTTATATTCCTCTTTCCAATTCTCCACCTTGTCCACAAGCTCACACCCTCTCATATTTTCTACCAATCTCTCTCTCTCTCTCTCTTTTTTTAGGGCACAAAACTTAGCCATGGGCAGATCTCCTTGCTGTGAGAAAGAGCACACCAACAAAGGTGCATGGACCAAAGAGGAAGACGAGCGTCTTATCAACTACATCAAACTTCATGGTGAAGGTTGTTGGAGGTCTCTCCCCAAGGCCGCTGGTAACTTAAGCCTCTTTCTCTCTCTCTCTCGCTCTTTCAAACTAGTTGATAGATTCCCAGTGCTTATTTAAATTGTTCTTTGAGGGTTTATGATCTATTGGTTGATATTCGTTTGATTCCCTTAGGTTTGCTTAGATGTGGCAAGAGTTGTAGGCTTAGGTGGATAAACTACCTGAGGCCTGATCTCAAGAGAGGCAACTTCACAGAAGAAGAAGATGAACTCATCATCAACCTTCACAGCTTACTTGGAAACAAGTATATTTTTTTCTTTGTTTCTTTCAACCAGAGCTTATTTTGATTCGTACGAACAAATTAATGTTTGATCTCATCTGGGTTTTTTCTTTTTTTGTTCTAAAAATGATTTTCTCTTTCTATTTCTTAGATGGTCTCTTATTGCTGCTCGCTTACCTGGAAGAACAGATAATGAGATAAAAAATTATTGGAATACCCATATTAAAAGAAAGCTCTACAGTCGTGGAATTGACCCTCAAACTCACCGTTCTCTGAACTCTACTGCCGCTGCCACCACCACCACCACCACTACAGCCACGGCGCCACTTAGCAATAGCAGAAGCAGCAGCAGCAACTACAATAACAACCAGAATAATAAGAACAACACAAATGTTTCTCAAATAGAAACACAAGATTCATTAGCTCAATTTATGAAAGCGCCAGATTGTATCAATATGAATATTTGCAATTCCAATATAAAAATTCCAACAGATTCATCAGCTGAAGAGTCCAACTGCAGCAGTGGGGTGACCACAGAAGAAGTTTGCCCAGAAATCAATCTTGAGCTATACATAGGCCTTCCATATCAGCAGAAGCCTCAAGTTTCCTCAAATTTTAAAGAGAAGAAGCAAGCAAACCACCACCACCATCAGCAAACTCAACAGCAAAACTTGACATATGGATGCTCTGGGGCGTCTGCTAAAGATGTATGCTTGTGTTGTAATTTAGGGTTGCAGAGTAATCAAACATGTAGTTGCAGAGTGATAGAGACATCTTTTACAGCGGATAGTTTCAGTAGATACTACAAGCCTCTGAATTCTTGAAGCATGGGAACTGGGAAATTAACAAACCAAAACCCAACCTAAGCCATATAGAGTTGTAAGATTCCAACAATTTTAGCATATAAATTTTCTATGTGCATCGATTTTGGCTCTACTTTTCCATTTATTTTTTATTATATTGAAAAAATAAAATCATAAATCTACCAATCCATGCATATTTATGCAACAGATACATAACAATAACAATGGGGAAAATTATTGAATTTTTTTTTTTTCTAAAATAACACTAGTTGAATATAGAAATTTGCTAGAAATATGAATATGAATAATATTAATCAGGTATGAATTAATATGGTAATTATCAAATTCAGTTGAAGTTACATTTATCAAGAAATTACTTAATTTTAAATTTTAAAAATAGTTGTTTTGGGTAAATTTTATGTGTCATTCTATGGAGAAATTATGAGTGAAAAGTTGTATCATCTAGAATACTTACGTGGTATAATAAATAAATAGGATATAAATATTTATACAAAAGTAATTATTTTTTTAAAAGGAATTTTAGGGTTCGTAGGTTATATTTTTATAATTATTTAATTTTTATTAGTTTATTATTGATATAGCTTAAAATAGATTGATGACGAAGTGGAACAATAATGTAATATGATTGGCTTAGAACTTGCAAAAGAGGAAATGTGAAGTAGTGGTGGGTGCCCACAGCAACACTCAAGTTAGTATTTTGAAGAATGGGGAGAATGCTATGAATTACTGAAAACTTGAATGATATTAGAAATAGCGTATATTTGCCTCTAGAATTGTTTTCCTTTTATACGGTAAGAGAATGAAGATAAATATAATATTTCCTAAAAATCTAGTGATAATCTGGTCGGTTGCTTGATAATAGATATCACTAGCTAATAGATGGATAATTCTGTAATCTCTGGCGAAATGGAAATAAAGTAACTTTGTGCCAAGACTCGGTCTATCTAGGGAGGGCGAGTCTTGACGATAGTCCGGGTGTTAAAGTGTTCAGGTCTCATTCTCCTATAGCGGGGCCGCGTTTCTCAATAAATTAAAGTAAGCAAATAATAAAGTAAAGGAAATTCAATAATGAGAAAAGTCTAGTTGAAGAATTGGATCCACTTCAGTTGTTGGGATTGATCATTGATACTTAGGTTCTTTTATTTGACTCAATAAATTAGTTATGGGGGTGGAAGACGCTTCTCACCTCCATATCCCTCCTTAAGCATAGATTAACTAGGAAACATTCTCTAATTAATCACTAATCAACAAGTTGCTAAGTAACGTCCTTGGGCATTTAGATTCATACAATTGTTAATTGCATTAAGAAATAGAGAGACCTAATTCTACCAAACCAAACGTATGGTGATCTTGCTAAATTATGCAATCTCCTTGGTTTTTACACCAAGAGTTACTTGTGTTTAAATAATTCAAGCAATTACGGACTTTAAACTACTCAAACTAACAATTTATCACTTTGCAACCAAGAATCAATGGGTCCTATTGATCTAAACAACAAAGTAACAATAGAATTAAGCATGAAATTGCATAAATACTGATAAATAAAAGAATAACATAATAGGTTCAGATCTTCCAATCCATTAACAAACTGAAGTTTCACCTAATCTTCAACTAGAAAAAGGGGTTTCAGCCACTCATAGCTGAAACTAACATAAAATTCAAAGAACTAAAGCAAGAAGAAGAAGAAGGAGGGTCGGTTGTGCGGCTACTGGGGGCGCACGGCTACTGTGATGATTTTCGAAGAAGAAGTTTTTTTTTTGTTGTTGGTTTGCCTATCTATTTATATCTGAATGTGCAGCCCTAAGTTTCCTTGATTTGATGGAGTTCTTTTCTAATTTGGAGTTGGATTCTTTGATGGCAATTGAATCTTCTTAAGACTTGGGTTCCTTGATGGGCAGGATAGTGTGCTGAGCTGTCCTTGTGAGTTGTTGAGTTGTCTTTAAGTATTTGGGATAGGATAGACTTCTTGAAAGTTTGAATTTTTAGTTTTTTGCTTTTCTGCTGTCTTCTGTCGCGAAGTCTGTTTGCCCGACTGTTTGGGAAAACAACCAGTCAAACAGCTAGTCTGGAGCTGTCTGTCAATCTAACTTTGTTCTGAGGGATTTGTTTGCCCAGTTTGTTTGGGCAAGCAACTGGTCAAACGGCAAGTTTGTGCTGGTCTTCATCCTTCTCCCATTTCTGCTGCAGCTTGGTTTGGGCAAATTGTCTTGGGCAAACCAGCCTTGATCTCTTCTACTCTTTTTGAATAGTTTTAAGGCCTTTTTCACCAAATTACCCTTTTACACTATTTTCAGTAAAATGAAATCAAAACCACAAAATTAGATAGAAAATGTATAAATTAACATTAATAACAATACGAAAAATGGGTCTAAATTTGGTTTGATCAGTTGGCTTGGTGAAAAATTGCCTTGTGGCCTTGCTTAGTGGCACCAATGCCTGAATGGCCTGGCGAAAACTGTCTTATGGGCTGACATGATGAAAAATTGCCTTGTGGCCTTATTTAGAGGGACCAACGCCCGAATGGCCTAGCGAAAACTGCCTTATGGGCTGACCTGGTGAAAAATTGCCTTGTGGCCTTGCTTAGTGGGACTGACGCTCGAATGACCTGGCAAAAACTGTCTTATGGTCTGGCCTGGTGAAAATTTGCCTTGTGGCCTTGCTTAATAGGACCGATACCCAAATGGCTTGGCGAAAACTGCCTTATGGCCTGGCTTGACAAAAAATCACATTGTGACCTCACTTAGTGGGACCGACGCCCGAATGGCCTGGTTTAGTCTCTCTTCGAGGGAGGTAATCCCATCATTCCTTATTGCTGAAGAATATCACAAGTGAAAATACCTTGTTAATTTATTATTGATAAAACTTTCTCAGCTTATAGATGTTCTAGGAGTGGAGGACGACTTGACCATTTAACTTGGCTAGCTTATATAACCCTAGGCGAATAACCTTCGAGATCCTGAACAGTCCTTTCCAATTCTTGCGCAACTTACCAGACCCGGCGTTGTTACCCGTGACATCTGTTCTTTTAAGGACCATATCCCCTACATTGAAGGCGTGTGGCCTAACCTTACTGTTGAACATTCTGGAAATCTTGTTTCTGTAAACTACCATTATGATGAAGGCTTTTTCTCGTAAGAACTATGCTTAGTCCAAATTGAAATGCATTTTCTCAGGATTTCCTGGTATCTTAGGGTATTGTATCCTAAAGCTACCTACTTGGATTTCTATAGGAATGATTGCCTCGGCCCCGTATATAAGAGAAAAGGGCGTCTCTCCTGTAGCTGTTCTAGGAGTGGTTTTGTATGCCTATAGTATATGGGGTAACTCTTTGAGATAGTTGCCTTTAGCTCGGTCGAGTCTTTTCTTCAAACCCTGTAGGATGGTCCTGTTAGTCACTTCAATTATACAATTGGTCTGGGGTGATAGGCTAAGCTGAACCTTAAGTCAATTTCACATTTCTTGCAGAAGTCTTTGAACTTAGAGCTTGCAAGCTGAATTCCATTATCGGTGATTACTATTTTTGGTATTTCGAATCGAGTGAATATATTTTTGTTCACGAAGAAAATCGCTTGTTGGGTGCTGATGGACTTTACCACCTCAGCCTCTGCCCACTTGCTGAAATGATTTACCGCCACGATTACAAACTTTCTTGACTCAGTTGCCTTAGAAAATGGGCCAAGGATGTCTATCCCCTACTGAAAGAAAGGTCAAAGACTTTCAATGGCCGCTTGCATTTCTCTTAGGGTCCTTGGGATGTTTGCATGCACTTTGCATCTTTGACACCTTTAGACAAGTTGTTTCGCGTCTTTCATGATAATCGGCCAGTAATATCCTTGTCTAAATGCTTTCTGAGTGATTATTCGGACTCATTCGTGGCTCCTGCAATCACTTTTATGGATATTCCTTAAGATTTCCTAGCCTTCCTTCTCAATAACACATCGCAGCCATGAATGTGTTGAGGACCTCCTGTACAACCAACTGTTAATTAGTGCGTATTTAGAAGACTTTCTTGTTACTTGTAATAATATACATATGGCATTTGTGATGCATGAGCATACTTAAAACGTTCGAATTCTTTAAAATAATAGTTTAGTTTAATTTAGTTCTACTCACCTATGGCTGATGCAAGCCTAACTCTGAAGCAGTTATCTCACTGCTGCCTTCTACGGTCTCCCAAGTTCGATCCTACACAGATGGACTTAAATGAGGGATCAAACATAACTTTTACAATGCTTAAAACTACCCCAAGAAATCCCTAAAAGCATATAAGAAAACATGTAAAAAACAAGCTGAAAATAGCTGAACAGGAAACTTTCTGCAGCAAGTTCGGCGGCTTGAAGACCCATTACAGATCCAAAAGTCAAACTTTCGAAGGCAAGTTAGGTGGCCTAAAAGGCAGCCTTTACAGGCAGGCTCGGCAACCGAACCTGGGTTCTTCTACAATGTAGAACTCGATTCTACCTCTATCAACAGCCTCAAAATGTAACCAAACTATTCAACAGCACAAAAAAACATACGATATTGACTTAGAAAGTTCAAAACGACTCAAGAAACACCAAAATATCAACATGCAATCAACTCATCACAAATATCATATAAGGATTAAATATAAAAAAATAAACATAACTTGAATGCAAGCTCAACTAACTCCCCAAAACATAATGAAATCATATTGCAACTTTACAAAACAAAAGAAATTCGAAATCACAATTTACTTCTTAGAAGAACAAGGACCACAACAACAAAGGATTCAGAGTAGAGGAAGGGATGAGTTCCAAAGGGTTCCAAAAGTTAAAACTCGAAACTCAAGCTTGATTCTTCAAAACGAAGGTAAACGTCCATGAGAAAAATTGCTTAAAGATAAACTGTGAAAGAAAGATGCAATAAACTCACCTATGCTCGAAATGCAGAAAAACCTTTCTCCCTTTCGCGCTGAGACCCTTTTTTATAGGTGGGTCTGCCAACCAATGTTAGGCGGCCAAACACTATTTTATATATATATTTTTAAAATACTTAAAATTTATTTTATGAAAAAACTCATTTTATCTTTTTAAAATTTTTGGTTTTAAGATTTCAGATTTCAATGGAGATTCTATCGAAAATTTGAAATTCCGACACTAGAGTTTAACCAGTTATTATAGTGTAAAAGTAATGATGATGAAGAATATTGTTCTCAATAGAATAGTTAGAATCAAATCCCATCAAACCATAATCAAAATTAATGAAGTTAAAGAAGATAATGAATTCATACAGAAGCTTCTTCTAACTATTTAGTAAAGAAAGACTTATCAATTTATTTTATGATGCAGTATGCATCCGCTGAGATGTTGAAGATTAGATGTGTAGGATAACTTATGAGGATCTATACAACCGAAGATCTTCATGTACGACTTAATTGGTTGTATGTGAATTAAAGACAAATTATACCCCATTCTTTTATTGTTCTACTTTTAAGAGTTAAATGATAGAAGGAATTATTTGATCTATTTTGATAAATTGAAAGACTTATTTAATTTTTTTTATAAAATTTAAAGGCTTATCCAATAAACTTAAAGGAATTATCTGACTTTTAGGTTAAGTTATATGTATATATAACTAACTTCAATTCAATTTCTCCTTTAACAAACCTTTTATTTCCCATTTGCACAAATTTATTTAATCACATTACTAAAAATTTGAGATGTCCAAACATTAATAACAACTCTATATCATAGAAACACAAGTATTTTTTTTTAATCTAATGGTCATCGGATTTATTGAAATTGATTATCTAATGGTCATTAGCTTTATTGAAATTGAATAGTCTAGATAATTCAAATCATTATAATTTAGTATTCATGAAATCCTCTCATTTATTGCATGAAACCACCGGTGACACCAAGATGGAAGTAGAAGTTTCGATCAACACACATTTTGAAGTGGGTAAGCTACAACTGAAAACCTCAGCAAAATAGATTCTCAGCCAAAAAACAACTACCATCTCAAGAGAAGGATTTTATGATAGGGATTTACGGTTTGCCAATAGAGCTTTTGTGGCAATCTCACTCTTCTACAGTTTGTTAAAAGTATTGGATGCATCTTGAAAATATCGATAATGTCTCAGAAGATTTTTAGCTGAACAAGCCATAGACCAACAACCCCATGCAAAAGCTTCCCAAAACTAAGAACTTCATCCTTGTAAGACAACATAAATGAGATAAAAGAAAATATAAATAAACAAACATAAGAGAAAACCAAATTAGGAGGGGGTCTTCTTCAAGAGCTTCTCTACTTAGCTTACCATCTTACAAAAATAAAAGCAAAAGAAAAAAATATACACAACCCAACCAAAGCATGGAGAGAAAAACTCAAGGTCGGGTTAGGAGATCCGACCTACGACGGAAGCGGCAAAGGCAAAGGGACTTTGACTCATAAAAAAAAATAAACCAAAGATAGGATTTTCTCACTTTACAAGACATCCATTAAGAAAACACTCAAAGTTTGATTATCCTCAAAAAAAAATATTAAAAATTTTGAAAATATTAATTTTTTGTAAATTGAAAAAAGAACATGAAGTGATATTTTAACATATACGAAAGTAATAGAAACATGGTTTATGAAGGAATTTAGAAGTTGATTTTGATATTGTATCATTCAAAAGCATTAACTTTCATTTTTATTAGGTCATGTCCTTGATATATATTAAAATTTACACATATATCCCTTTATTTTTAAAACTTAATAATTAGTCCTTTTATTTTTAATTTGATATATATCAAATTAGGGGTTCATCACTAAAAAAACTGTTATATCTTCTGATTTTTCATAAATAAATAATTTAATTAATCCTTATACTTTATTTTTAAAACTTAATAATTAGTCCTTTTATTTTTAATTTGATATATATCAAATTAGGGGTTCATCACTAAAAAAACTGTTATATCTTCTGATTTTTCATAAATAAATAATTTAATTAATCCTTATATTTTAACTTTATCAACCTCTCGGAGAAAAACAAAATTATTGAACTTATGGGTAAATAATATTTGGTTCAAACCGAAAAAATCGACTAAATCAAATTAATTTAAAAATTCAGTTGGATTTTTTTATTTTTTTATTTGATTTTATTTTTCATTTTAAAAAATTTTAATTATTTTGATTCAGTTTGATTTTAATAAAAAATTTAATAAAATTAAACCGAATCCATTAATAAGCTATAATATATTATTTTTTATAATATAGGGAAATTAGATCATAGCCAAAATTAAAATATTTTAATTGAATTTTAGAACACTAAAAGTAAAATATAAAAAATAAAAAAGATCTATTAAAAAATCCAGTCGAACAAATTGAACATAATTAAATTGAATCAGATTGGTTTGATTCAAATTAATTTATGTTCAAATTAATTTAAGTTTAATTTTAAAAAATACTAAAATTTTAATTTTTAATTTATTCAATTTAATTCAATTTTAAACTGAATCGATTTAATGGTCACTTTTAATTAAATTAAAAAATAATATTTTTAAAAAATTTTTAAAATATAAAAATTAAAATATTAAATTTAAAAATAAAGATATCGAATTATATATTTCAAAGACGTGAAAGTAATTTTTTACTTTTATTAAATTGACATGTTGATCACACTGTACATGATTTCGTTAATTGAATGATAACCCAACATTATCAATATAGATGATGTAGCTGATTAATTTATTCCCTCAGCTGATCCAAGAATGATATAATGGTGGTAAATAATTTATTGTATGTTTAATTAAAATTTAAAAAAAAAATTCTTTAAAAAAATAATATATTAAACGACAAATGACCTTTCTTAAAGTATTCCATTAAAAAAAAAAGGTTCTTTTGTCCTTCTCTCTCCTATGCATTTTCACATTAATTTTCATAATTTTAAAAACAATAATAACTTGTAGTAATGGTAGCTAGCTGCTGTTGATGATCATGGCTGTAATGGTGGCGTGATTGTAAGTGCATCAGTGTTAATGACAGATTGAATAATGGTAATAATGGTAATAGTGGGAGTGATATAAAGATAATTAATTATAAATAATATAAATTAAAATAATCACAATTATATTTATTTATATAATAATTATTTAATTTTTATATTAAGAAATAAATTTAATTATATTTTTTTAAAAAAATATTATTTAATTTTTATATTGTAAAAAATTCAATAATTAATTTTTTAATTTTATAAAATATATTAAATATTTTACTATTTAATTTTTTAATTTAAAAAATTTATTAATTTTACTAGTTAATTTTTTATATCAATAAAATTTTAAATTTTTTTACAAATAATTAATGATTAGAATTAAAAAAATTATTATCAAATTTTTAATATTTTAAAAATATTTTAGTATGTTTTTTAATTAATAAATTTTTTTAATATAAGATTAAATAGTAATTAAAAGAAAAAAGTAATATTACACTTTCTATCTTGTCATACCAAATGTTGGCTGAGGATTGTGTCACGTTCATGTGGGGAAGGTTTATGAGATGCTGCGGTAGGTAGAAGAGTGACGTCAGCAAGACAACCCACCCTCTGTCTTTTATAATAATTAAACAAAAGGTTCTGCTTCTGCTGTGCAGCTTACCATGCTGTGTTGTTATTTTATTATTAATATTGATTTAACGTAATTGGTTGGTAGGAGGGTATTAGAATATTGAAAAATCTATGGGAAAAAGGGCGTGGTAGGTACGTTGGATTTTCTTCTAGAAGGTCTTGTGAAAACCCTAATCCTTATCAATCTTCTCCCTTGTTTGTCTCGCGCAATGTCTTTTCTTATTTTTGTTGACAATTGCGCACTCTGCACATGTTGGGTGCCTCTAAACTCCATGTGGTAGTCAATTCTATGCATCATTATTTATTATTATTATTATTATTATTATTATTATTATTATAAGTCATACAAAATAAAATATAAATTATTATTATAAAATATAATCACGCCATAAACGTATAATAATTTAACATACGATAATAAAAATTTCATTTATAAAAAAAATTGAAAATATTATAATATTCGATATTTCACTAAATCTCACGCCACTCCTGAATAGGTTGAGTAGTGTTTATGAAAAATTAATATTAACAGATATAATCTAACATATCCTCATTATACCTATTGATAAATTTGATTTTTCTCTTACTCTATGGTAGATCTAATTTTCTTCTTGTTCCATCATATGGGTCCATCAAATGGGTCTCTCAATATTCTATTTTATAAAAGGACTTGTAAAATAAAGAAAGATGGTCAGGAGTCTACTGGGGATGCCTCGGTGGAGACCCTCCGACGTTCAAGTCAGATTCATGAACTAGTGTAGTATGGATAGGCAAGAGTTGCAGAGAAAAATAAAAATATGGAGCTGAGGAAAAAGGCCGAAGAAGAAGGCCCCCAAAGAAGATCCCCTCTCCTTTTTTACCTGCTCCTGACGTCTCCTGCCTCCCTGCTATTGTGCTACCTATCTATGTCATTCAGACCCATATGTACGGACGTGTCAGACCCCTCTCCATGCCAGGCGGCCATTTAATTCTCCCGTCGCACGTGCGAACAGGGCTGCGAAGTGACTGGACCAGCTCCTCTCCCTCACATCACATCACCGGGCTGGGCTTCTTCCTACTGGGTTTGGACTCTCGGGTAACCCATTCGGCCCGATGTGTCTGAGTCGAGACCTGAGATGCTGAGTTGATCAGCCTAAGGAGGACTTGATGGGTTTTGGGCCATTGTTCTCCTCTTGGGCCCGACCTCCCCCAGGGTAGAGGAAGCCCGGCGGTAATCAATTGCCCTTTTACCTCTTCGGCAGTTATTACATGAGTGGCGAGGGGGTAAATCTCTAGACTCTATTTATGACTGCGTGGCTCGGGCACTGCTCCTGTCAAAAGCGTCCTTTCCTTGCCTTTTTATTTCTTTGTCTCTTTACTTTGATGTTTGAATGTATGGCGATCTGGAGATGTGTATTTGATGATGAATGATATTTCACCTCGGCCTATACCTCATTATTATTTTTTACTCAGACTGTCTTCTGGCTTTGTCAATTTTACTTAATTGATGGACCAGACTATCTCTACTGGGACTTTACTAGTCGAACTGACCTGAGCTGAGAGCTCGGCGTCTGGCTAAGCTTCTGAATTGCGAGTTTTTCTTATTCTCATGAGGGCATTTCTATTTTTGCCTCATGACCTCGTCAATGCTGCGAGCTCGGATATATAATACCTAGAGGAATGTCTTATTTGCATGAGTGCCCCGCGTTAGACGATTTTAAATCTTGTTCTTGTTACGAGCTTGGACATCTTGTCCCTCTCAATATAACCTTCTGACGGTCAGTGCGGGCTGAGCTGTGTGCTCCACTGGTATAGGGAGCTTGGCCTTTTGTCGTTTTCCTCTTCCTGAGTCATCTTTACTTAGTGTTTGTTTACTGTGAGTTAATCCGAGCTGTGAGCACGGCCCCTCACTTTCATTTATCCTTTTGTGCGTTCCTGCATTTGCAGGCCTTTTCATATAAGGAGCTCGGCTCTCTGGTATATCTTCTATACTTAGCTTTATTCATCTTGGTTGTTACTTGTCGTGAGTCCATCCGTACTGCGAATTAAGGAGCTCGAATTTTTGTTCTTTGCTTAGGCTTTTATGCCTATAGCCTGTGATGCTGCCTATGCTACGAGCTCAGGAGTTCGGAATTTTACTTTCTTCACTTTGGTGCCCCGAGCTCTTTTGTGAAGTCGGACTTAATTTCTTGCTTTCTTGTCGAGCCTTATACGGGCTATGTTTCAATTTCACTGCTTGTTTGTTGGGCTTTAATTTTTCTTTTATAGGCTTATAGCCTTGCCGGTACAGACATAAGGCCCCTTCAAGCTTCTGGGGAGATCGACTCTGGATTGAAGAGGTCGGACTATCTGTTTTGGACTTAACCTGTAACGACCCAAAAATCAGACCGCTACAGGCGCTAGGATCCAGGTCGGCTTAAGGCCGCCGAGACCCGTAGCAAGCCTGACATGCAACCTGTAAACCTGTACCAGACAACTCCAACAGTAGACCTTCATCAATGAGCTTGTAAAACTCCTTCACCACTGGTCTCCTCTCTGCCGTGATGTGGGATAGACTGCCTAGTGACTTCCGGCTTAGGGCGTCTGCCACGACATTCGCCTTACCCGGATGATACTGAATCTTGCAATCATAGTCACTCAGCAGCTCTACCCATCTCCTTTGTCTCAAATTCAAATCTCTTTGACTCAGGATGTACTGTAGGCTCTTATGATCCGTGAAGATCTCACATTTAACCCCATAGAGGTAGTGCCTCCACATATTGAGTGCAAAGATTACTGCTGCCATCTCCAGGTCATGTGTGGGGTAATTCAACTCATGCTTCTTCAGCTGTCTAGAAGGATAAGTGATCATCCTTTCATTCTGCATTAACACACAACCTAGTCCCACATGGGACGCATCACAGAAAACTGTGAAATCCTCATTGTTAGCTGGCAAAGCTAACACTGGTGCTGACGTTAACCTCTTCTTAAGCTCTTCAAAACTCTCTTCGCACTGGTCGGTCCACACAAACTTCTGATTTTTCCTGGTTAGTCTGGTCAGAGGAGCTGCAATCTATGAGAAGTTCTGAACGAACCTCCTGTAGTAACCTGCCAAACCCAAGAAACTTCTAATCTCTGTCACTGAAGTGGGTCTAGGCCAGTTAGCCACAGCTTCTACCTTCTTGGGGTCCACCTCTATCCCATTTTCTGTCACAACATGCCCCAAGAATGAAATGCTCCTCAGCCAGAACTCACACTTGGAGAACTTGGCATACAAACCATGCTCCCTCAAGGTCTGTAGAACCAACCTCAGATGATGGGCATGCTCCTCTGCATTCCTAGAATACACTAAGATATCATCTATGAAGACAATAACGAAGTGATCCAGGTACTGGTTAAACACTCTGTTCATGAGATCCATGAATGCTGCAGGTGCTTTGGTTGCTCAGATGAGAGTGGCGCCCGTGTTTCTGGAGCAGGTGGCTCAGAAACAGCATGAGGATCCAGAATTAGTGAAGATTGCCAGGACTGTTCAGTCAGGCAAAGATAGTGAGTTCAGATTTGACAGTAAGGGGATCCTCCGCTATGGGAGTCGATTGTGTGTACCAGATGACATAGGGCTAAAAGGAGACATTATGAGGGAGGCTCATAATGCAAGATACAACGTTCACCCTGGAGCCACCAAGATGTATCAAGATCTGAGGAAAGTTTATTGGTGGCCAGCGATGAAGAAAGAAGTGGCACAGTTTGTGTCAGCCTGCGAAGTGTGTCAGAGGGTGATGCTGAAACATCAGAAGCCGGCTGGAATGCTTAACCCGCTACCTATTCCAGAGTGGAAATGGGAGAATATAGCTATAGACTTCGTAGTGGGGTTACCGGCGGCGTCCAACAGATTGGACTCAATATGGGTGATTGTGGACAGACTCACCAAATCTGCTCACTTCATCCCTGTCAGGAGTGGCTATTCTGTGGACAAGTTGGCGCAGGTGTATATTGATGAGATCGTCAGACTGCATGGGGTTCCTGTTTCAATAGTGTCCAATAGAGGGCCTCAGTTCACCTCCAGATTTTGGTGGAGTCTGCAGAACGCCATGGGTACCAGGTTGGATTTTAGCACTGCTTTCCATCCACAGACGGATGGACAATCAGAAAGGACCATCCAGACCATAGAGGATATGCTTAGAATGTGTGTGCTGGACTTTGGCGGTTCTTGGAGGCAGCATCTACCCTTGGTGGAGTTTGCCTACAATAACAGCCATCATGCTAGCATCGGGATGGCTCCATATGAAGCTTTGTATGGGAGGAAGTGCAGATCACCTGTTTGCTAGGAAGAAGTTGGAGAAAAGGCCTTGGCAGGGCCTGAGCTAGTAGAGATTACCAGCAGGGTAGTACCCATAATCAGAGAAAGAATCAAGACTGCTGCAAGCAGACAGAAGAGTTATGCAGACATTTGCAGAAGACAGGTAGAGTTTCAGGAGGGGGATCTGGTATTGCTCAAGGTGTCCCCTATGAAAGGAGTGGTTCGCTTCGGGAAGAAAGGTAAACTAGCCCCGCGATACATCGGACCCTTTGAAATCTTGCAAAAGATTGGGAATGTGTCGTACAAGCTGGATTTACCTGCTTCAATGGAAAGAATCCATCCGGTTTTCCATGTTTCAATGTTGAGGAAGTTTGTGTCAGATCCGAGCAAGGTTCTTAGTGAGCCTGATGTGGAGGTTCAAGAGGATCTCACCTATGTTGAACAGCCAGTACGGATCATAGACACCCAGATCAGAAAGCTAAGAAACAAGGAAATTCCGATGGTGAAAGTCCTGTGGAACCACCATAATTTGGAAGAAAGCACTTGGGAGACACGGAAGTCCATGCTCCAGCAATACCCTTATCTTTTCTAAGGTTAGTTCTTATATGTTTCATGTGTTTTATGTGTATGATATGTTGTATGCCTTGCATGTGCTAGTTGAGGAACATTCGGGGACGAATGTTTTTAAGGGGGGGAGAATGTAATACCCGGCTAGACTCCGGTATCGAAATTCCTACCGTCCGGTGGAATCTCGGATGTCGGAAGCCTCTAGTAGGGTAGAAACATGTTTTCTTAAAATGTTTTAATGTATTTCATGATTTTAAGTAAAAAGGAAATGAGTTTTTGCATGAAAACAACCTTGGAGGAAAACCCAGGTTCGGCCGCCGAACCTCAAGTTCGGCCGCCGAACATGCAGGCATTTCGGGTGTGCCTTAGGCCCCCGAAGGCATAAGTGAGGGAAGTCCAGGTTCGGCCGCCGAACCTCAAGTTCGGCCGCCGAACATGGCATGCATGCGGAGGCACGTTCGGCCCCCGAACGTGGCCTGGCCAGCCACTATAAAAGGGTCCCTTAGCCGAAAACGGGCGAGCTTTTCTCCCCATTTTCGGCCAAGGTGAGCTCTCCGCCGTCCCTCACCAATCTTTGAGTTCTTCCTTCAAATCTTTCACGATTTTCACAAGTTTTCATCTTGTTTTGAAGATTTTCAAGTTTTGAGCAAGTTTTGAGCTTGGAGACCCAAGGAAGTTGAAAATCTCCCATCTCCAAGATTAGGTCGTCTCTCTCTCGATCTTCAAGAGGTAAGAGCCGATCTTAAGCTCATTGCATGTTTTAAGTAAGTTTTAAGTAGATCTTTGGGTTAGAATGCATGTTTAGCTCATGGTTAGGTTTATGGGTTTTAATATGTGTTTATGAACAATGTGAGTTGCTTGATGTGTGGTAGATGGGGTTTAAGATAGTTTGAAGCCCCTAGGAGCTTGTATGCTTGTGTATTTGTGTGGTAGAATAAGTTTATGCATGATTGGAAAGTTTTGGAGGCAAATGTGCATAGAAGAGCTGAGTTTCTACCACTATGGGAGAAACCAGGTTCGGCAGCCGAAGGAACTTTCGGCTGCCAAACATGCTTGTGGAAGCAGCCTTCGGCTGCCGAAGCTTGCCCCTGAAAGGAGACTTTCGTCTCTGTCTGGGAGTTTCGGCCGCCAAAAGTGCCGCCGAACATGCATGAGTTTCGCCTCTGTCTGGGAGTTTCGGCCGCCGAAGGTGCCGCCAAACCTGCTTGACTTTCGGCTTTGGAGGGACTTTCGGCCGCCGAACCTGCCGCCGAAAGTGCCCTGTCCAGCCTTCCTTTGCATGTTCTTGCATGGATGTTTTGAGGTGTTTTAGAGGGTTTTTGGGGGATGTTTTTAGAGTCATGTTATAGTATGTTGGTCCCTCATTTGTGTCCACCTGTGTAGGTTCGGACCCGAGGAACCGAGGACCTCAGCAGTGAGTCAGCTGCTTCAGTCAGTGTCAGAGCTAGCCAGAGGTGAGTAGAATAACTCTTTTTGTTTCAAGTAAATAAATCAGTTTTGAGCATGTTCATGCATCACGGATGCCATGTGATATTTTAGGTTGTTTGCATTAGAAATCACGAATATGTTGCATTGCATAATATGTTGTTGATGTGGATGAATGTTGAATGATCCATTTGCCCTCATATGTTATGACGTGATGATATGATATGGAAGTCCAAGTGTGGCCTGCACTACGCCCCTGGCACTATGTAAGAGAAAGACCGGATGTGGCCTGCACTATGCCCCCGGCACTATTGGTTATGTATGTTATGTTATGTATAAGAGAAAGACCAGGTGTGGCCTGCACTACGCCCTTGGCATGATTGGAATATGTAGAGGGCTAAATGGTGACAAGTTCATCCTTGATATGATTAGTTGTGATGTGATGCATTTCATGTTATCATATGTTTCAAATGTTTTTATTATTCTGCTCACTGGGCTCTAGTAGCTCACTCCTCTCCTAAATTTCCCAGGTTTGCAGGTACAGGGTAGACCAGGAGGTCAGCAAGAGTATTGAAGTCAATTTTATGTAATAGATAGAATGTGGACATGATAAAATGTAAAGTTATGAATAGTCATGTAATGTAATGATATTGAGGATTAGAGGTTGTGCTTGACCTATGTATAAAGTATCCCTTTTAATGCATGATCCTAGATCTTTATGATGTTTATGTAAACCAACTCAACATATGTTGTAATTGCCCATTGGGGCATTGATGAGATCCCACAGAGGGATCATGGTTATGATATTGTATAGTGCATGCACAGGTTGAGTTTGGTTATGAATGTAAGGAAAAGTTTTAAATTTTTATGTATATTCTTGATCATGTATGGGATTAAATAGGTTCTCAGGATGCATGTCAGGCTTGCTACGGGTTCCGGCGGCCTTAAGCCGACCCGGATCCTAGTGCCGGTAGCGGTCCGATTTTTGGGTCGTTACATAACCATACTGCGGTTCGATTCTTTTGTATCCTAATGAGTCAGGGCTTTCTACTACCCCATCCGGTCATTCAAAATGGTTTATTCGGCCTTTTACGTTGCTTCTGTCTCCTTGATTCTTTATCTAAGCATTTGGTTCTCGAGTATGTTTCGGTTGTTTGAGTTTTTTGCCCTCGAGTGCTTTTCGAGCCATCTTCCCTCAAGCATTTTGCGAGCTCTTTGCTGCTTAGACCTTTCTCTAGGCTAGCCGAGCTGGTTTAGGGCTAGCCGAGCTGGTTTATTGCTAGCGGTCAATTCTCAGAGTCAGTGCCTCCTATGATTGCCCCTGGTCCTTTGTTTAGTTCTCTATCTTGGTATGCATTTTGCTTAGGATTCGCCTCGACTTAATTTGGTCTGCCTATTAGATTTACCAGCACTGAGCTCATTTTTTTGAGATTGGCATGGTGCTTTGGCGCCGTGAGCCTTGCACTGGCCTTTAGTAGATTGCATTGCTACATGATACAGGCGTTGGGGCGCCTTAGTTTAATTTCGTTATATGCTGGCTATTTTGCAAGATTGATGTCTTATTAGCCTGTAATCTGAGCTCTTTTGAGAGGTCGGATTCAGATTTTTTATTTCTGTTCCAGCATCCTCTTAAGGTCAGCATGGTGCTTTGGTGCTTTTGGCTGTTGTGTGAAATCAAAGTCTCTTTACCTTATGACTCAAGCTCCTTTTGGGAGGTCGGAGTTTAACTTTTCATTTATGGTCTAGTGCCCTAATTTTTTATGTGAGGTCGGAGCTGTGTGCTTATGAGTTGTTTTTGCGTGTTGTCATTGTATGCCGCTGTTTGCTGTGAGCATACAGTATCTTTTTAATAAAAGGCAAAAGAATAGTTCCCTTCATCCTCTCAGCTTGATTTTGTGGTGCTGGTGGTCATTTTTTGAGACCAGTCACTACCTCACTGAGGGCTTGCTCAAGATTCAGGCTCTTAGGTCTTACTGTCGCTTTCAGGCTCTTTAGCCTTAGATGGAATTCAGGCTCATTGGCCTTACTGTCGCTTCGTTATCTCAGCCGGTTTTGTGGTGCCGGGGGTCATTTTTCGAGGCTGGTCACCTACCTCACTGAGGTCTTGCGCAAGATTCAGGCTCTTAGGCCTTACTGTCGCTTCCAGGCTCTCTAGCCTTGCATGGGATTCAGGCTCATTGGTCTTACTGTCGTTTCGTCATCTCAGCCAGTTTTGTGGTGCCAGGAGTCATTTTCCGAGGCCGGTCACCTACCTCACTGAGGTCTTACACAAGATTCAGGCTCTTAAGCCTTACTATCGCTTCCAGGCTCTCTAGCCTTGCATGGGATTCAGGCTCATTGGCCTTACTGTCACTTCATCATCTCAGCCGGTTTTGTGGTGCCGGGGTCATTTTCCGAGGCCGGTCACCTACCTCACTGAGGTCTTGTGTAAGATTCAGGCTCTTAGGCCTTACTGTCGCTTCTAGGCTCTCTAACCTTGCATGGGATTCAGACTCATTGGCCTTACTGTCGCTTCGTCATCTCAGTCGATTTTGTGGTGCCGGGGATCATTTTCCAAGGCCGGTCACTTACCTCACTAAAGTCTTGCGCAAGATTCAGGCTCTTAGGCCTTACTGTCACTTCCAGGCTCTCTAGCCTTGCATGGAATTCAGGCTCATTGGCCTTACTGTCGCTTCATTATCTCAGCCGGTTTTGTGGTGTCGGGGGTCATTTTCTGAGGCCGGTCACCTACCTCACTGAGGTCTTCACTTAGGATTCAGAATTTTTTCTGCAAAATAAGAGCTTGCACAGAGCGTATATAACGAGAATGCTCGTTATTAATTCAATAATATTCATCAATAAATAATATGTCGCACATGTCACTTAGTTTCATATTTCAGATGAATGTAAATATTAGCTCTAACTAATAATATTAACTCATGCAATTTAGAGATTCAATAAATAATATTTTGCACGTGTAAATTTCTCCAAGATTTTTCAATCTATAAAATACATGATCTTTTTCTTAGGAATTTCTGTGCCAATATTAATAATAAAATTGTCATGACAATACTTGAATTTTAATGTTATGTAAGCAATTATCAAGATATCTAAACTCAGAGAAGTATACTTTAATTAAAATTAGCATTATTATTTACATGCAAAGCATATCTTTTAATAATTTATGAAATCTTTTGTGTTCAATAATAATTAATAAAAAACAATCGCCAGTAACTAAATGCAGTCTTGAAATTCTAAAGCAAAATAATAAGCATACACAGCAAGAGGCAATTTTGAACAATTGGAGTCTTTTCACCCGAGCTCTTTCGCCGATCTATTTTTCATCATTTATTGTGCAGTCCGACCTCGCCTATTTGTTGTCCAGTCAGAGAGCCGTCCAATCTACCTAACCTGCTTCATTTTTTCTCGCAGATGCTTCTTTTTTATTTTATTTTTTATTTATTAATTTTTTTCTCTAATTTACTAACTTAAGACTCTATAGCCGACCTGCCCATCTAACCTTTACAACATATATACGGCCGACCTCATAATTTCAACAAATATATACATCACTTATTTTATTTATTTATTTTTCTATAGAAAATATTAAAATTTTATACTCATAGATAAGTATTTCGATCTGAAATGTCACTTCACCAGATTTCAAAAAAAAAAGTTAGTAGTAATAAAATTCAATAAATAATATTAAAATAAACTATCTGAAAAATTATCAAACTATTGCTGAACATAATGAATCTTTCTTTTAAACTGGGTTATTGTAAACCTCCGGCTTCCTTTTTGTATAAATTTTCATACCTTTTATGTGGATCTCAATGGGAGAATTTAGGAACTTTAGAGATAGTAAAAATCTCTTTCGTCCCCACAGACGGCGCCAATTGATAAATTTGATATTCCTCTTACTCCATGATAGATCTGATTTTCTTCTTGCTCCATCATATGGGTCCATCAAATGGGTCTCTCAATATTCTATTTGATGAAAGGACCTGCAAAATAAAGAAAGATGGTTAGGGGTCTACTGGGGATACCCCGGTGGAGACCCTCCGACGTTCAAGTCAGATTCATGAACTAGTGTAGTATGGATAGGCAAGAATTGCAGAGAAAAATAAAAAATATGGAGTTAAGGAAGAAGCCCGAAGAAGAAGGCCCCCCAAAGAAGATCCCCTCTCCTTTTTTACTTGCTCCTGACGTCTCCCGCCTCCCTGTTATTGTGCTACCTGTCTATGTCACTCAGACCCATACGTACGGACGTGTCAGACCCCTCTCCATGCTAGGCGGCCATTTAATTCCCCCGTCGCACGTGCGGACAGGGCTGCGAAGTGACTGGACCAGCTCCTCTCCCTCACATCACATCACCGGGCTGGGCTTCTTCCTACTGGGTCTGGGCTCGCGGGTAACCCATTCGGTCCGACGTGTCTGAGTCGAGGCCTGAGATGCTGAGTTGGTCAGCCTAAGGATGGCTTGATGGGCTTTGGGCCATTGTTCTCCTCTTGGGCCTGGCCTCGCCCAGGGTAGAGGAAACCCGTCGGTCATCACCTATAAACATAGGATTTTCTATTCACTAGCCGGTATTAGTCAAATTTTCAGGAGATTCAATAACTTCATCATGTTACAATATAAAAGCAAATAGGCATAGAGTTCAAAGTACGCATTCTTACACACTCATTTTAAATACAAAGCAATCTATTACATTTTCTTGTTCTATCAGTTTACTGACTTGAGTGTCAGAGTGATTGTCTATAGGCACCAACCACTTCATTTTTTCTCTTTTGCAGATTGACCAATCACCATTCAGTTCTATTTCCAGCCACATTATTTGGTTTCGTTGCAGAGAATTCCATTGAATTATTTCTATTCATTTGGATTCAATCTCGTTTCCTAAATTGCTTTCCCCTAAAAAACTCTTTCTTTATTTTTTAAATGGCTTACAACACATGAGCTGTTGTTAAGTCCACTGCCAACAAGAGGGCTATCATTTATTCAACCCTTGGCAGTGAGCAGAATACTCCATCCATGGTCAACGAGGTGGAGCTTAACAATCTGAAAAATGAACAAATGCTCCAATACATTAAAAAGCTACAAGCAAATCTCGAGCAATACAAAACTCGGAAGGAGACCTCATTTATGTCTCCTAGAATAAGGAATGAGGCTTCTATTGAGATCCCAAGGACTCAAACGAAAGCGATTTAAATATAGTCTAAAGGGAAGGCTAAGCTAGAGGATGAGGAGTCCTCGGACGAGGTCCCAAAAGACGTCGACTAAAAATTGATTGGTGTTGTACAAAGGTACCAAAAGGAGCAGGAGAAGGATTATGCTTTGGACGATGCCTCACTCCTATTAGAGGAAATCCTTGCAGAAACCTTCCCTATCAAATTCAAGCTGGCAAGTTTAGACAAATATGACGAAATAGTAAACCCTAAGTCACCTGGAAATCTTCAGAACAATGATACAGCTTCAAGACGTCAATGATTTCGTATTATGCCGAGTGTTTTTCTCCACTCTCACAGGTTTGGCTAAAAAATTAATACCAACATTTGAGCCCAGTTTCTATTCAAAATTTTACTCAATTTGCTATGATGTTTAAATCTAGATTTGTCACCTAGATACCTCTTAAAAAGCTCTCTTCGAATTTGCAAACAATCCACCTAGGAGAGGGTGAGTCTTTAAGGAGTTTCATCTCATGTTTCAATGTTGAAGCTATACAGGTGGAAGAACTAAATCATAAGATAGCATGTGAGGCACTGAAAAAGGGAACTCACAACATCAAATTTCATGGATTCCTTGATAATAAATCTCACCGCTACTTATCAGCAATTGATGGATAAAGCTTAAAAGTACATAAGGCTTGATGATGAAGTCCAAGCGTTGAGGGAAGATAAGAGGACAAGTAAAAAGAAAATCCAAAAGGCAAAGAGGCGAAGGTATGAAGGAGACCACAGGAATTATTCAATGTTCCGAGGAAGGGACGATCATGGTAAGTACAAGAGTTATACACCGTTGAATGACTCATGAACAGACATTTAATGTGAATCATAAAAAATGATAAGGAGGTTAGATGGCCCTCTAAGCTCAATTCTGAGAAAGTCGACAGACGAGATAGGACCAAGTACTACCATTTTCATGAAGATCATAGGCATACAATAGAGGAATGCTGACAGCTAAAAGATTAAATTGAAAGATTGATAAGGGATGGTATGCTTTGAAAGTTTGCTAGAAAAGATAGAGAAGAAAGGAGACCCGAGTCTGACATAAGAACTCCTAAGGACACCATTGAAAGTGAACCTATAGGAATTATACATGTGATTGCAGGTGGCCCTATTGATGGCAAGGGCAAGAACAAGCGTGTCGTTGAGGACGTCTTGTCCATAGAATAGGAGCCATAGGCAAAGCTAGAGATAAAGTTCGCGCCTGAAAATAAGGTAATAGGGTTTTTTCACAATGACCCATTAGTCATCAGTATCCGCTTAAACAAGTATGATGTAAGGTGGGTCTTACTCGACACAGATAGCTCTGTCAATCTTATTACTCTAAATGTTTTTAATAAGTTAATTTTAGACAAGAATAACCTTGCTAAGATCTCCTATCCGTTAGTGGGATTACGGGACAAGATCATGGCAATACTGGACACCATTAATCTCCCTCTTGTGCTTGGTGATGAGAAACACAAAGAGGAGTTGTATGCAGAGTTTGCAATGGTAGACATTCCACTTACCTATAATGTGATACTCAGTCGCTCAGTTTTAAACTGTCATGGGACAGTTATTAAAATGGGTGCTATGTGTCTAAAGCTTCCAGCTCTAAGAGGATTAACTATTGTCTAAGGCAACTAGAAATTATCACAAGAATGCTACAAGCACTCAACAAAAAGCCTAAAAAAGGCAACGATACCCATTGGGCTATTGGAAAAATCAGGGTCCTATATGAAGCCAAAGCTAGCAAACCTGGAAGAAATCTAGTTAGAAACTGATCAAAAGATACGTTTTGAAACTGCATTAAGTAATGAGGTAAAAATAGCTTGATAGAATTACTAAAACACAGAATGACCTCTTTTGCTTGGTCTCCAGAAGATATAACAGGTGTTGACCTGTCTCGAATCACCCACAAGTTGTCCATCGATGAAACAATAAAACTGGTATAGCAAAAGAAAAGAAAGTTTGCACTAGAGAGATAACAGGTGATTAAAGAGGAGGTTAACAAGCTCTTAAGTGCAAGGTTGATAAAAAAAAAGTCCAATATCCTACATGGCTCACCAATGTAGTACTCGTTAAGAAGACAAACGAAAAGTAGAGAATGTGCATAAACTTTACTAACTTAAACAAAGCATGTCCAAAAGATTATTATCTGCTCACATCTATCAACAGGTTAGTAAACTCTACCTTGGGGTACACAATAGCCTCTTTCCTTAATTCCATTTCAGGTTACCATCAGATCTTGATGGACTCCAAATATCCAGAAAAAATTGTCTTCATCACTGATGAAGGAGTTTTTTGTTACAACATGATGCCGTTTTGATTAAAGAATGCAGGGGCGACCTACTAAAGGTTGGTATCAAGCATTTTCAAAGATTTGATGAGAATAATAGTTGAGGTATACATGAACAATATGATAGTGAAAAGTCAGTCCTTAAAAGATCATTTAGGCGATATCCAAATGGTTTTTGACGTATTGAATAAGGCAAGTGTAATACCCGACTAGACTCCGGTATCGGAATCCCTACCGTCCGGTGGGACCTCGGATGTCGGAAACCTCTAGAAGGGTAAAACTATGATTTTATGAAATGTTTTCATGTATTTCATGTTTTTAAGTAAGAAATTAAATGAATTTTTGCATGAAAAATCTTTGGAGGAAAACCCAAGTTCGGCCGCCGAACTCCGAAGTTCGGCCGCCGAACATGCATGCTTTCGGAGGGACTTTAGGCGCCCGAAAATTTTGAGTGAGGGAAATGCAGGTTCGGCCGCCGAACTCCAAGTTCGGCCGCCGAACCTTGCATGCATGCGGAGGCACTTTCGGCCCCCGAACGTGGCCTGGCCAGCCACCTATAAAAGGGGCACTTAGCCGAAATGGGAGAGTTTTCTCCCATTTTCAGCCGCAGCAAGCTTCCGACCTCCCTCTCCCAAATCTTGTGTTTTTTCCTTCAATCCCCACCATTTTCTTTGAGTTTTAAGGTTCCACAAAAAGTTTTTGAGTGTTTTTAAGCAAGTTTGGAGCTAAATCCCTCCATTTTCCGAGCTAGGGTCGTTCTTCCTCTCGATCTTCAAGAGGTAAGCTTCGATCTATGCTTCTTTTATGTTTTATGAAAGTTTTATGCAAGTTGATGGGGTAGAATGCATGTTTAGGCTTGTTGTTAGGTTTATGGGTTTATGTTGTGATTTGAATCAATGTATGTTGGAAATGTGTTGTTTGAAGTGTTGTAGTTGGGGTATATTATAGTCTGAGACCCCTAGGTGTGATGTATGATGTGTATGCAAGTGTAGAAACAAGTTTATGCATGTTTTGAGGCGTTTTGGAGGCTGTGGACACAAGGGAGCCAAGTTTCTGCCCTTCGGCAGAAACTCAGGTTCGGCCGCCGAAGTGACTTTCGGCCGCCGAACCCCCTTGTGGAGGCAGTTTCGGCTGCCGAAGCCTGCCCCCGAAACTCAAGTTTCGTCTCTGTCTGGGAGGTTCGGCCGCCGAAAGTGCCGCCGAACCTGCATGACTTTCGGCTGCAGAGGGACTTTCGGCCGCCGAACCTGCCGCCGAAAGTGCCCTGTTCAGCCATTTCTTGCATGTTTTCAAGTGATGTTTTCGGGATGTTTTAGGGGGTTTTTGGGGAGTATTTTAGAGTCATGTTCATGTATGTTTGGTCCCTCATTTGAGTCCACCTGTGTAGGTTCGGACCCGAGGAACCGAGACCCCCAGCAGTGAGCCAGCTGCTTCAGAGTCTCTTCAGAGCTAGCCAGAGGTGAGTGGAATAAACTCTAAGTTTTAAAGCAAATTAATGAAATGTTTTAGCATGATTCACGCATCATGAATGCCATGAGATATATTAGGTTGTATGCATTAGAATTCACGATTATGTTGCATTGCATACTTTGTTGTTGATGTGGATGGATGTTGAATGATCCATTAGCCCTTGTATGTCATGATAGCCTATGTGAGTCCAGGTGTGCCTCCTACGGCTCTACGCCCCTGGCACTATGACTGATTATGAAAGTCCGGGTGTGCCTGCTACGGCTCTACGCCCCCGGCATGTATAAGTAAGAAAGATAGGGGCTAAATGGTGACAAGTTCATCCTTGTTGTGAAATGTTTGTGTTATGGCGCATACATGAAAGCATGATTTAAATTAATGTTTTATTATTCTGCTCACTGGGCTCTAGTAGCTCACCCCACTCCCTTTATCCCCAGAGTTGCAGGTACAGGATAGATCAGGAAGTCGGCTAGAGTGAAGTTAAGTCATGTATGTTGTAATAGATAGTAGTGGACATGAACATGATGTAATGAGTATTTATGACCATGTAATGTAATGAATGATTTGATGATGTATTGAGGATTATAGTAGTGCTTGACCTAGAGGTGTGTGAATCCCCATTATGTACAGAGTGTTTAATGAGCAATGATGTTAATGACCATGATTATCCAAGCTGATATGTATGATGATGATACCCCATTGGAGTATTTGATGAGGACTCCAGTGTGGGGTTTATGTATGATTTTGTGCATGCACAGGTTTTGCTTGGATAAGATAAAAGAAAAATTTTTACAGACCACGTATATGTTGTTATGTATGGGATTCCACAGGTTCACAGGAGGTATGTAGGCTTGCTACGGGTCCCGGCGGCCTTAAGCCGATCTGGATCCTAGCGCCGGTAACGGGTCGGATTTTTCGGGTCGTTACAGCAAGTATGAAACTTAACCTTGAAAATTATACTATTGGAATAAGGGCTGGGAAATTTCTAGAGTATATTGTCTCTAAAAGAGATATAGAAGCAAATCTGAAAAAAATTAAAATCATCTAGGACATGGAAACACCCAGATGTATAAATGACATACAGAAATTAAACGGGCGAGTCACAGCTCTTGGCCGGTCTATATTATCGGTCAGGAGGTGTCTACCGTTCTTTAAAACTTTAAAAGGCAAAAATAAGTTTGCGTGGGAGAAGAGTGCATGGAAGCATTTGAAAACTTAAAAAACTTTTTTTATCATCTCCTCCTTTACTAAGCTCGCCAGTGAAAGACGAAATATTATTTTTATATTTGTTTGTTATCTAGGAAACAATGAGCTTCATGCTCGTATGAGAGAATAAGAGGGAGCAAAACCCTATCTATTACAACAGCTAAGTTTTGAAGGGGACATAGTTGAATTATCCCCCTCTCGAGAAGTTGGCATTCGCAGTTCTGATGTCTGCCATCAAATTGTATCCCTACTGTGAGTCGCATACCATAAAGGTAAGGAAAAACTATCCTCTACAAAAGGTACTTCACAAACCAACGTTGTTAGGGCAATTGTCTACTTGGGCAGTAATGCTATCAGCATATGATATTAGGTATGTCTCAAGAAATGCAATTAAAAGCTCAAGATGTAGTTAATTTCATTGCAAAAATGACTCCACCTCTAGAATGGAATGGAATCGAAAGGTACTTCACAGAAATGATTTCATTGTGAAAGGTACTTCGCAAACCAAAGTTGTCAAGGCAATTGTCTACTTGGGCAATAATGCTATCAGCGTACAATATTAGGTATGTCTCAAGAAATGCAATTAAAATCTCAAGATGTAGGTAATTTCATTGCAAAAATGACTCCACCTCTGGAATGGAATGGAATCGAAAGGTACTTCACATAAATGATTTCATTGTGAAAGGTACTTCACAAACTGTAGCTGATATGACATAATAATCGCCTAAAATAAGTCATAAGCTATCACCACAGGATAAGCCCATATGGCAAGCGTCTAATAATTTGATACGCGGTCGCAGAAGTCTCACACATAAAAAAGAAGACTAAGATACCATAACACTCAGTGTTTCATCAAGACTCCCCCTCTCCTAAGCAGATCGAGTGTTTATGGAAAGTTACCATTAACAGATATAATCTAGTAGATCCCTATTAGACTTATAAATGCGGGATCCCTTATCCACTAGCCGATACCAGTTGAATTTTCAAGAGATTCGATAACCAACTTCATTTTGTTATAATATAAAAGCAAATGGGCACAAAGTTCAAGGTAAGCATTTTTACACACTCATTCTAAGTTCAAAGTAATCTTTTATATTCTCTTATTCTATCAGTTTATTGACTTGAACGTACTGCCTATAATAATAATAATAATAATATTATTATTATTATTATTATTAGAATATTTTAATTTTACTTAATTCATAATGATTAATTTTTTTTAAATTAATTAAAAAAAAAGTTGAGCGACTCAATCAAACAATGATTTTTTTTTAATACTCCATTCAAATTTTTAGATTATAACTAGATAATAAAAAATCCTTTACATAGGAAATAAAAATCCATAGGTCAAGTATCATAACCATGGTAAAATTCAAAATTCAAGTAACTTGACTTGTATTGTAAATCTTAGAATTATTGTACTTAATAAAATGAATTATATCATATTTTATAGTTCAAACAGTGTTCCTTTCACTATTTTCGGGTAGTTGACTATTATTATTATTATTATTTTGAAATAGAAATTGGAGATTGGGAGAGGAGAATACCTTTTAAATTTATTCAGATACACTTATCACCAGACTAAACCTCTGAATGCAGTTTAACTATTATTTTGGTTATTATAACTTTAATCGGTAAATAAATTAGGGAAAATTTTAATTAGACCGTAGTGTGAAATGGTATTAAGGTCCACTCAAATCACATACATTTAAAATATATTAATTATAAAATTTTGTCTCCAAATTAATTTTTTATATCAATAGATTATTTATAATTATAAATAATAGATAAAAATAACAATATTATAAATATGGATTAAGTTAATTATCTTGTTGATTATTATTTGTTAAAGCACTCGTATAAATGCATAAATAATTAAATTTTAAAAAATTTATATTATTACTATTTTTATATATGTTGTATAATAAATTAGTAATTATATGTATTTTTTAATTATAAAATAATGATATATATCTTTATTTCACATAAAATTAAAAATAAGTTTATCAAAACACCTACACTCTATAAGGCAAATAGACTTTTTTAACCTTTAAAAAATTTATCAAAAATCATTTAATCCTTAATTAAATAAAATAATTCATTTAATCCCTTAAATATTTTATAATAGCTATTTAAACCCATAAACTTTTTTAAAAATAGTTACTTTAACCCCTAAAATGATAATACCGTTAAGTCTCCATTTATAAATTTAAAAAATTAAACATTTAAACTACTAAAATACCCATTTAAATAGTTATTGGATAAATAAATTTAAAATTTTCAAATTTTAATATTTAATTTATAAATAAAATATAGTTATATATATTTTTAATAAATGAAATAATAATTTGATGAAATAAATGAATAACATAAGAATTTATAAATATTTAAATTTAAAATTTGTTAAAATTTGTTACAAAATAAATGAATAACATAATTTAAATCTAGAAAGTTACATTTACGCTTTTAATGTATATTATTATTATTATTATTTTTATTACATATAACATTATAATAGTAGTACTTTTTAAAGATATTTTAAATTTTTTTAAAAGATGCTCTTGAGATTAATGTTTGATTTTTAGTTAATGAGAAATTTTAAAAAATATAAATGATTTATGGTTTCAATATAAAAAAATCTTTAATTTACTGTTTATTAAATTTCAATTTCAATATTTTAAAATTTTTTAAATAATACTTTACTTATTTTATATATTTTATTCAATTCTAATAATATAAATTCACATAATTTTTTATAAATTAAATTATTAAAATATAATATTAAATTTATTTACTCAAAAATTTAAAAGACTATTGATGATCTGAGATCCAATAGAATAGGGTTTTACAAGGGTTTATGTATTACAGAATAAGGCTTGAGTTTCCTGAGGAGGGGACTCCTCTTTTATACATTGTCTTGCTTGCTGGTGACGTGTAAAGGCCTCTCCAGGATTGGGCCACGCGTCTCTGCCATGCGGATTCGGAGGTACTAGGGTATCAGCCGCCTGCTCCATGCGTAACGGCCTCTGATTCTCCTCGTGCGTACGTTTAAGCGGATCTGTTAGGCTGTCTGGTGAATATTATTCTGGATCCTGGGTTGGGCCGAGAGTCGGGCCGGACGCTAGGCCTGAGAGGAGAGAGCATGCTTCGTGTGGGCTGGGTCGTTATGAGTGAAGAAGCTGGACCGAGCCCGGTCTTGAAGGTTGAATGAGCCAGGCTTGTTGGGTATATCAGATACGTGGGCCTCTATGTTATGGGCCTTTAGCTGTGGTTAAGCCCCTGGTCCGGGGTAAAAAAATCCAGCGGTCATCAATTGCCCCTTCACCTTCTCGGGAGTTATTGCTCCAACTGCCGAGGGGGTGAATATCAAGAACCATTATGGCCGCGTATGTTCGTGTCTAGGTGTCTTTATAATACCCTTTCCTCTTTTTATCGTTGCGCAGTTTCTGAATCCTATATGCTCTTTCCTCTTTCGGGCTTTTCTTTACTTTCCGCGTTCTCTGCTATCTTTGCTTTCTTGTCATCATTATCTGGACATGTCATTTCTTTCCTTTCCCATGAATACCTTTTAAGGACTCTGACGGCATTAGTTGAGAATTCGGCTCCCCTGTCCTGCAAAATACAAACTTTCGGATATATATTAACATCACCTCCTTACCAGTCCCAGGCATTCTGTGGGAGCAAAGGGATTTTTCTTTCGAATTTGTCTGTCTGTTTCCTTCTTCCGGCGGGATTTTTGTATTGCCCCAGGAATTTGCTTTAATCTCGCTTTTATCATCTCGACGGAAGATTATCCTAACTTATCTCTGTTTTGGGACCCTTTTGCAGTACCTGAGATGAAGATGAGTCAATTCAAAATTTTTGAGGATTGAAGGTTACCTCTAAGGAGTTTGAACGTTGTTTCGGAAATCCTTCTGGTAGGGCGGTCGATGGGTGGGACCATTCGGCAAGTTGCTGAAACTACTTCGTCTAGGACTTCTGGTCGACCTCCTCCCCTATTATCTTCTTTTGATATAAATGGAAGTGGCGCAAATGCTCAGCTTATTGTTCCTTTTGATGTGAAGTACCAGTATTATTGCTCCCTTCGATGTGAAGTACCAATATTATGTGAGACTGAGATATGCTGCACTCAGTCAAGTCTCCAGCGATTTCTTCGAATGTGTACTTCGCGATCTCTTCGGGGCCATAGCCCAAAGACTTATGTTTTTCATGTGTGGTGCACGGCCGGCATACAATATCTGAGCTTGTTCGAATGTATCGTGCATCACATTCGGGTAACTGAACGTTTGCCCCGGGGGACAGTGAGAAATGCTTATGGGAATCAACTTGTTCAGTTCCCCTATAATAGCGGGACAAATCTTGGCCTTTTCTGAAAAACTCACATTCCGAGCTGCGAGAAGTCCTCCGAACTGAAGACTAGAATAGTAGGGTAGGTGATAATCGTAGATGATGAAGTATCTGGATATGTAAATCCTTTAAGGGTGGTCTTCCATTCTGTAATGTAGGCTTTTGTAACGTGCTGTAATGTACTTTTCTTTTAATGAAATGCTTGTTTTTCATACTTGAGCTTGTTCTTTTCTCTGTCATGGATGAAGTACTGATACTGCTCTTCTTCGTAGCTTTAGCCAACTAACTTTTGTTCCGTTTTTTTCCAAGCTGAATTGACCGTATTTCGCGAACTTCTTCTTTTAGTCGATGAGCCGAGCCTCAGGCCTACTTAACCAATTGGACGGGCGGTTTACTCTTCCGAGCTTGACTAACCGACCTGTGAGCTCGGTCTTTTCTTGATGGATTGAGCTTTGAGCCTCCTTTAGCCGACCGAGCTCTCAAGTTATGTTTTCCGAGCTGGACTAATCCGACCTGTGAGCTCGGCCTTTTAATCCTTGAGTTAATTTCTGAGCTCTCAACTCTGTATGATCCCGAGGTGCTCTTGGCGCCTCTTTCCGATCTCACAGCCTTTGTTTAATAACGATAAATCAAATCTTATAACTTTTTAAGTGATGAGCAAGTCTGACCTTTATCATGCTCCCATTTGCTTGTACTTTTGAGTCTTTTCATGACTTGCCCCTCTGTTTCCTCGGCATTTACCATAGGGATGGTAAAGTAGTAGGCTAAGTTGCTCTGACTGATGAGTTGGGCTTGTATTATGTGGATGGCGAATGGGCTTTTAAATGATGGGCTGTCATCGTGTACTTGGCCCTTGATAGATGTAGATAAGCCCAGCGATCATCCTTTTGCCCCTTTACCGTCTCGCCGGTTATTACCTAACCGTTGAGAGGGTAAACTTCGAGAACAATTAATGATCGCGCCGCTTCAAGACAAAACTGTTCAGATCAACGCCCTGCCTCATAATTGCCTTTCTTTTCGAATTCCTTCTGTCTTTTGAAGAACTAGCTCTTGTCTGCTCTCTGTCTTCCTGCAACTCCTTGTAGGGTTTTTCATCCCATCGTGTTCTCAGGTACGCTTCCTTGTTCTTCCATGGCAAGTTCAAAGCTTCCTGATGTTTTTGACCTTGAGTCGCATATTACACCTTCTAACATAACTAAGCATATTTCTCGGAGGCTCTTAGATACTCCACTGTATCTTATTCGAGCGCCTCTTCCCAATGAGAGGATAGTTCTTCCTTACCCTCCCCCTCCTGGTTTGATCGATCCCCAAGAGAATCGCCGTATAGTGTTCTTTCTAAAGCAAAGGGAATTCGGTCTGCCATTTCCTTTTTCCCCTTTCTTTACTGAGGTCTTCGAATACTTCGGGGTAACTCCTCGGATGTTATCCCCAAACTCTATTTTATTCATGTCTTGTTTTGAGTGTATCTGTCTGGGTTGGGGTTTTACACCCACGGCCTGTCTGTTTGTCACCTTTTTCCGCCTGGTTAGGGCGAAGCAAAACTTCTATTACTTTTCCCCCCGTAATGGGTTATCTCTTCTCACGGGTTATAAGGATTCTATAAAGGGCTGGGTAGAGAATTTCCTTGTGGCGGAGCTGAAATTAGGGTCCTGCCGATCGTGGGAAGTAGATCTATCGTGGGGAGAGATCTTTCCGGGCTGTAACGATTTGCCCCAATTGAGTCTTATTGAGCAGGTGGGGCTGCTTCGACTGACTTCCGTTGAGAGGAAGTATGACGTCGAAAAGTGTATGTTTGCTTCCAACCTTAGGGATATCCGTGACACGGGTATAGTGCTTTGTCCAGTTATTCTGTTTCTTCTTTGATCGTAATATCAGAAAATATGCTGACTCTTTATAACTTCTTGTTTTTTGCAACTTCTGAGGTTAAAATGGATGGCATCAATTTCCCCAAGAACTTTGACCTGTCTCGGGAGAATATGCATGCAATTTTTGACGCCTTTGGGGATGGGCGTTCGGTAGCTGAGATTGCTGCGGAGCTGGCTCAGATTGCTTCCTTCAAGAAGGTCAGCTGACCTCCCGTCAAAGCTTCTTCTCGAGCTTCCAAGCCGAGCTCTCGCAGCACCAAGTCAGCTCGGCCATCTAGTCGCGGTGGGTCGAGCTCAACTTTGACGCTTGCTGAAGGGTCTAGATCTGCTCCAGCCTCCTCAGAGGTCGTGAGGGAAACTTCCCTAGCTATTGTGGAGCAGACCCAAGTTTCTGAACAAGTGGAGCGGGGTGCTGCCCATTCTACTGAGGGGGTGTCAGGGGGAAAGTCTAAGTCCCCTGTTGAAGACAAGGAGACCTTTGGGATAGGGACGGAGATCATCGTCCTAGAGGGTCAAAGCCCAGAGGTTTCTGCCGAAGGTGCCCCTGCCCCTGTGAGGACTGAGCCTAAGGGATCTGAGGGCGTCCCATCAAAGACCGGGGGCAAGCGTCCAACCCCTTCTGGAACGCCTACCCCATCTCCTGCTCGGAAGAAATCCAGGACTGCTGCGGGTCCTTCCCCACCTCTTCCTCCCATTGGGAAGGGGAAGGGTGTTTCTGCTGTTCCTTCGTCGTCCCCTACTGACAACATTCTGGACCTGTCAGGCATTTCCTCTGAGTCTCCGGCCTCTGCTGTTGCCGCACTTCTCCGGGAGCGGATGTTCGGCGGGATAACAGAGGCTTCGGATCCTCGTCTTCTAGCCCTGACTGGTCACTTGGCCAGTTCTACCAAGGAGCAGGTGTCCTTCCAATCTCGCTCTCGTGAGGAGCTCGGATCCACGATTGGAGAAATGCTTCTGATGGTAAGTTATTTTTTCACTTCTCTTTGAGTTTGCTTTGTTTCTTTTCTTGACAATTGTTCTTCCGTACTAGGTGTTAGGCCTGTTTATGGAGGTGGATGCCCGTGACCTCTCTCTTCGGGAGTCCGTGGACCGCCGGATCGAGGAAGTGCGTCGCGATGAAAACCTGACTGCCACCAGCGACGCGAGGGGCCACCTGGCAGCCGCTCGGGAGCAGATCCAGTCTCTCCAAGTGGAGTTGCATTCTGCGCTGGAGGCCTCTAAAAGAGCTGAGGACAGAGCGGTTGAGGCGGCAGAACATAGCAAATCCCTGGAATCAGAGCTGTCTCGTACTCGCAGGGTTCTCCAGGAGTCCGATGAGAGGGCAGCTGAGGTGGAAGCTCGTTGTGTAGAGGTTGTAAAGCAGCTGTCCTCTATGACAGCGGCCCTTCAGGAGAGGGATGAGGCTGTAAGCCAAAAAGCTGAGGTCCAGCGCCAATATGAGGCCTTAAAGGCCGATTTTGAAGGGCTTCAAGCTCATCTGAATGAGGTGAGGGCTCAGAGGGAAAGTGCCCTAGCCCGGGTGGAGGTCCTTGAGCAGGAATTGGGCACATGTTCTGAACGTATCAAAGATCTGTCTTCGTCGGCTGAAGAGTTCAACCTTCGCCAACAACAGCTAAAAAATGAAGTCAGGGCTTTGGAACGTAAATGTTTAGCCCTGCTCGAGGTGGTAAAGTATGCCGAAGGGAAGGCTCAGCTAAAGCGTGAACAGTGTATAGCGGAGTATCAGGAGTCTGATGAGCTGAAGGTTAAAATTGAACAGGCTTGTGAAGCTCATCTTCAGGACTACAAAGACTCTTCTAAGTTTAAGGGATTTGTAGCTGAGGCTTGTGAAGAACATCTTGATGAGTATAAAGCTTCTGGTGAAATGAAACAGGCTATCATTGATAAGGCCTTCCGCATGTATGTAACTGGCTACAATCGCGGTTTAAGAGAAGCTAGACAGGCTCCTGATATTCCTTTGGCCAAGCTTTGTAGGCGCGAAGTGGACTCAGATGGCGAGTCAGTGCTATACGGGGAGGATGATTTCCCTTTGCCCCGAGGAGATTCCCGGAGGAACATAGACCGGCCAGCTGAGTCTTCGTCAGGGGAATCCGAGCTAGGGTCGGAGGAAGATGATCCTGATTCTGAGAAAGAAGGCCTCCACCCTGGGTCAGAAGTTGCCCCTACTATTAATGTTGAGAGCTCTGGCCCAAGGGACACCGAGCTTCCTTCGGAGGTGGCTGTAAATAGAGATAATGCAGGCGAGGGTGTTCTTACTGATGTAAGTCCTTTAAGGACTATTTATCCTCCTGCCTCACCGGAGAGATAAATTGTAATAGTCATTAATGAAATATCAGTTTCCTTCTTTTTTATTCTTGTTTTTCATATTTCTTGAAATTTATCTCTACTCTTCGTATTTGTGATGTAAACTACATATTTTCATTCATAAGCTCTGAATTAATCTTAAGGTGCGAGCTCAGCTCGTAGCTGATAGTCTGAGAGATCAAATCTCGTACCTTTTTAATGGCGACTATCATGTCTGTTTTGTGCTTTTAGTCCTTCTTTCTTGGTTGTGACTTTGTATATTTGTGCCAGATAAACTGATTTAGGCTTTGATTATAGCCTTTTTATCCTCCTAAGGATTTCTTCATTTATGAGTCCTTTTGGAGAGAGCTCGGCCTCTTTCATTGGCCTTTTATACTTTCAGCTTTTGAGGATGTAAGTCTATTCGTGCTGGGAGCTCGGTCTCTTGCTTTGTAGCTAAACTTTTATTGTTAGCATCTTAATTCGAGATCGGCGTTTTTTTAGCTATTAGGCCTGACTATCCGAGCTGGAAGTTCGGCCTCTTCCTTCGTACCTTGAGTTTTGAGAGGATAAGTCTATCCGAGCTGGGAGCTCGGTCTTTTTTTTTTTTTTTTTTACAGCTCTGGGCTCTTCTATTTCCGAGGTCGGAATTGGATTTTATAAGTTGTCCCTGCATGTGGTGTGGGGAAATTTTTCATTTCGGGAGGCTCTTAAGTCCTTCACCGACCTATTTTTGATTCCAGGAGATCTTACGGGATCCTGGTTTTCTTTGAATTTCTGGGACGACCTCGGGGCCTCGCCGGTTGTTTTTTGTTTCCAGGAGATCTTACGGGATCCTGGTTTTCTTTGAATTTCCGGGACGACCTCGGGGCCTCGCCGGTTGTTTTTGTTTCCAGGAGATCTTACGGGATCCTGGTTTTCTTTGAATTTCCGGGAGGACCTCGGGGCCTCGCCGGTTGTTTTTGTTTCCAGGAGATCTTACGGGATCCTGGTTTTCTTTGAATTTCCGGGACGACCTCGGGGCCTCGCCGGTTGTTTTTGTTTCCAGGAGATCTTACGGGATCCTGGTTTTCTTTGAATTTCCGAGACGACCTCGGGGCCTCGCCGGTTGTTTACTTTGGGGTTTTGTACAAGATTCAGGCTCATTGGCCTTACTGTCGCTTCGTCATCTCAGCTGGTTTTGTGCCTAACTGAGGCCTTGTTTCAGGGGATCTTATGTAGAACGTTATTCATGAAGATAATCACATTTGTATAAACAATTTTTATTTACTCATGTCTGTCAAAATACAACGTTTTTTCTTTACGAATATTTCAAGGAAAATACCTTTTTAGGTGCTGGATGTTCCAAGCGTGGGGCTCGGGGTTTCCTTGCATGTCTTCGATTCGGTATACCCCTGGCTTGACCACTTTTGTTACCTTAAAAGGTCCTTCCCAGGTTGGTGCTAGTTTGCCTGCGGCTGCTCTTTTTCCTGTAGCTTCCAGGTTTCTCAATGCCAAGTCCCCTACCTTCAAGCTTCTTTCCCTGACTTTTTGGTTGTAATATCGTGCTGCTCGTTGTTGATAAGCAGTAGTCCGGACTTGAGCTTCTTCCCTGACTTCTTCAAGAGCATCCAGGTTGCTTCTTAACTTGTCCCCATTAGTGTCCTCACTAACAAATTGGACTCGATGAGTGGGGATCTGCAACTCAACTGGAACTACGGCCTCCGTGCCGTAAGCGAGTGCGAACGGTGTTTCTTTAGTGGGTGCTCTTGGAGTAGTTCGGAGTGCCCATAGGATGCTATTGAGTTCTTCTGCCCAATTCTCCTTTGCACCATCCAGCCGCTTCTTTAATCCTTGGAGGATTGCTCTGTTAGTGACTTCTGTTTGGCCATTAGTCTGAGGATGAGCCACGGAGGAGAACTTATGCCATATGCCCATGTTCGTCGTAAAGGTTTTGAAAGTGCTGCAGTCAAATTGTCTGCCGTTGTCTGAGATAAGCACTCTGGGTATGCCAAATCTGCAGATGATATGCCCCCATACAAAATCTATCATCTTTCTGGCTGTGATTGTGACGATTGCTTCTGCCTCTGGCCATTTTGAGAAGTATTCCACAACCACTACTACAAATTTCCTTTGCCCCGTAGTTTTGGGGAAAGGTCCCAGGATGTCAATTCCCCATTGAGAGAAAGGCCATGGACTGGATATGCTTGCTTGAGGAGTGACAGGGGTCCTGATGGCGTTAGCAAATCGCTGACATACGTCGCACCTCCGGACAAACTCTTCTGCTTCTTTTTTAATAGTGGGCCAATAGTATCCTTGCCTGAATATTTTGTTGGCTAATGTCCCTGCTCCCTCGTGAGCTCCACATAGGCCTCTATGTATCTCTTCCATTATTCGCGTAGCCTCTTCCGGGTTCACACATCGGAGCCATGGGCTGGACTTCCCTTTTCTGTATAAGGTTCCCCTTATTACTTGGTAATTGGCAGCTCGAGCTGCTATCTTTCTGGCTTCGTCTTTATCTTCAGGGAGCTCACCCTTCTCTAAGTATTTTAGATAAGGACTTATCCATGTGAGGCTCTGTTCCACCTGCAGTGTCGTGTTTGCCTTTTTGAAAGCAGGTGTACGGACATGCTGTATATATACTTCATCGGGAAGCTGTTCTAGTTCTTCTTTGGACAACCGACTAAGCAGGTCTGCCTCCTCGTTTTCATCTCGAGGTATCCTTTGAAATCTGACGATAACTCCCCGACCTGTGAGCTTGGCCTCTATAGTTTTGACTTTATCAAGATAGTTCTGCATGATAGGGTCCCTAGCCTGATATACTCCCGTCACCTGGTTGATCACCAACTGAGAGTCGCTATTTACTTCGAGGTCGGTTACCCCTACTTCCAAGGCTACCAACATCCCATTCACCAAGGCCTCATATTCGGCCATATTGTTGGAAGCCTTGAACTCCATCCGTAAAGCATAACATACTTTAAAGCCCTCCGGCCCCTTAAGCATTACCCCAGCGCCACTGCCCTCAGCACCTGATGCTCCGTCTACATATAGCTTCCAGCTAAATTCTTGGGAAAGCTCTCCCTCTCCCTCCTTTCTTGGTATCTCCGAGGATGATCCTTCCTTCTCCTCATTGAATGAGCATTCTGCAACGAAGTCAGCCAGCGCTTGAGATTTTATAGCTGTCCGAGGTCGGTATTCCAAACAATAGGGGCTGATCTCTACGGACCAAGCCAACATTCGCCCTGAAGTTTCCGGCCTGCGTAAAATCTTCTTTAGGGGTTGATCTGTCATCACAACTCCTTGGTGGCCTTCTAGATAAACTTTGAATTTCCGGACTGCCAACAGCAGGGCATAAGCCGATTTTTCTATGTTTGAATACCTGACTTCGGTATCTCTGAGCACCTTGCTGACGTAGAAGACAGGCTTCTGCTCTCCTTCTTCCACCCTTACTAGTACTGCGCTGACTGCTTGCTCTGAGGCTGCCAAGTATATCAGGAGTTCTTCCCCTTTTATGGGGCTGCTGAGCACGTGAGGCGAGCTGAGGTATTCCTTAAGCTCTGTGAAGGCTTTTTGGCAGTCTTCTGTCCATTCAAAATTTGGAACCTTCCTCAATTTTTTGAAAAATGGCAAACACTTTTCTGCCGACCTTGACATAAATCGGTTAAGCGCCACTACTCTCCCAGTTAATCTCTGGACGTCCCTTACACAGGTCAGCTCTGGCATATTCAATATGGCTTCTACCTTCTCTGGATTGGGCTCGATGCCTCTTCCGCTCACCATGTATCCCAAGAACTTTCCTCCTCTGATGAAGAAGGCACACTTTGCTGGGTTCAACTTCATTCTGTACTGATCTAATACCCCAAATACTTCCCTTAAATCTGCTGTGTGTTGTTGGAAAGTTGAACTTTTGACCACCATGTCATCCACATACACTTCCACGCTCCTGCCGATCTGGTTTCTGAAAATTTTATTCATCAACCTCTGATAAGTTGCCCCAGCATTTCTTAACCCGAAGGGCATAGCCCTATAACAGTATGTTCCATCTTCGGTTATAAATGAGGTCTTGTCCTCATCCGTCTTTTCCATTGGGATTTGGTGGTAACCAGACATAGCATCCAAAGAGGACATATAATCAAATCCGGCCGTTGAGTCGACCATTTTATTAATGTCAGGGAGGGGGTAACAATCTTTAGGGCATGCCTTATTCAGGTCAGTAAAATCTATGCACATCCTGTATTTGCCATTTGCTTTTTTAACTAACACAGGATTTGCCAACCACTGCGGGTATATAACTTCCCTAATAAAACCTGCCTCTTCTAGCTTCTGCACTTCCTCCCGGGTGGCTTGCTGCTTCTCTCTTCCCACTACTCTCTTCTTCTGCTTTACAGGTTTGGCCTCGGGGAGGACATTCAGTTGGTGTGTCATCACTTTTGGGTCAATTCCCGGCATGTCCGAGGGCTTCCATGCGAAGGTCGGCGAGTGACTTCGGATCAGGGCCATGGCTTCACGTTTTTGTTCTTTGGTGAGGCCGGCATTGAGACTGAAGACCTTACTCGCTTCTTCTTCTGATAGGGAGAAGGTCTCCAACTCTCCAACGGGCTCTGTCCGGGCTTCCTTTGTCTCATCCCTGACCTCCAAAACTTCCGAGTCAAGCGCTTCTCCGGTTGAGCTCGGTTCCGTCACTGTGGCCAAGTATACTGCCCTTGCTTCTTCCTGGCTGCCCCGTACTATCCCCACTCCTTCCTCCGTTGGGAACTTGAGTGCCAAATATCTGATGCTAGTAACAGCTTCATAGTTGAACAACGCCGGTCTCCCCAAAATCGCATTGTAACTCAGTGGGAGCTTGACCACCAAAAACACCTCATGATGGGTGCGAGCTCTGGGCGCTTCTCCCAAGATAAGAGCCAGCTTCACTTTTCCTTCTACGAGTACCGGTGCTCCTCCGATCCCCTTGATTGGTGCCTGGTCTCGGACTAGCTGCTCTTCCGGAATCCCCATCTGCTGGAACACTCTGTATGGCAGCAGGTTGACTTTGCTCCCGTCGTCTACCAAAACCTTCTTTACCCGATAATTATGAATGACGGCTTCAATGACAAGCGCGTCATCGTGGGGCATCTGAATGCCCTGAGCATCTTCTGAGGAGAAGGTGATGGTCAGGGGAGAATGGTCAACGATCTGCATGACTTCCGCATTGCTGGTCTCTCCTTCCCGATTTCTTTTCTTGCCTCGACGGCTCATCCGTCCTCCCGTTCCTCCAACAATCATGTTGATGGTCCCACTGGACCCATCATTCACTGGACCACCTCCAATTCTTCTCGGCGTCTGAGCTGCTGGACCGGGCTGAGGCCTCTGCCCCTCCGATTTCTTCACAAAATTCTTTAGGTGCCCCCTCTTTATCAATCTCTCGATTTCTGCTATCAACTGGAAGCAGCTGTTGGTATCGTGGCCATGCGTCCGATGATATTGACAATACTTGTCAGGATTCCGTTGGTCTGCTTCCGACTTCAAAGGTTTAGGCCACTGGAGAAACTCCTTATCCTGGACAGCCATGAGCACCTCGGCTCTGGACGCATTTAATGGAGTCGGTTTCTCCGGGACCCAAGGAGGAAGCACTCTTGGTTCAAGAACCCGAGGAGGAGGAGGCCTTTGATCCCTTCTTTCCCAGGCCTGCTTATACGGCTCAGGCCTCTTTCCACGCTTCTTCTCGTGTTTCTCCGGCCTCCCCTCCTCCGGGGCTTTCTCTTTTCCTGCCACCCCTTTGGCAAATCTACTCGTTCCTAAGGCGTCATCCTGCCTTATATACTTTTCCGCCCTCTTCATCAACTCGGCCAGTGAGGTCGGAGGTTTCCTGCTCAGTGAACCAAAGAACTCGGCAGAGGTTGTTCCCTTTTGCATGGCCTCTACCGCCCTTCCTTCGTCGAGCTCGGGAATCTGCAGGGCCTCCGTATTGAAACGGGCGACATACTCTCTGAGGGATTCACCAGATTTTTGTCTCACTGTTTCCAGATAGCTCGTCTTCCTATCTGCCGGCACCCCGGCTACGAACCGGCTGATGAAGCGGGTGGCAAGATCTCCGAAACTTTTAATGCTTTCGGCCTCCAGGCTGTTGAACCATGCCCTCGCTGGTCCCGAGAGCGTTGTTGGGAACACCTTGCACATCAGAGCATCTGACAGAGTTTGCAACTCCATGAAGGTCTTATAGTTCATGACATGCTCTCTTGGGTTACCAGCCCCATTATAGGCCGCCATCGGCGGCATCATGAACTTCTTGGGAACGGTCTCCTGCTGCATTAACTTTGAGAAGGGAGAAGAAGTAGGCAAGGAGGTTTGACTCTGATCTTTCTTACCTAGCTCGGCTAGGAGCTGCTCTTTCAACCTTTTCAGCTTTTGGTTCATCTTCTCATCTTCAGGGCTGGTGCTTTTGCCCAAGCTGCATTCCTCCTCCTCCGTTTCAGTTCCCGTTTCCCTGGTTGTTTCGGCGAAATAGTTGTCCGCCTCCTCGTTTTCTATCAACTCCCTTGCCCTCCTCCCATGGATTCGGGCCTCCGGTTCTTCTTCTTCCCTAGCGTCATGGCTGTTACTTGGGAGGCGGTCAGGGGTGGGTCGGGGCTCATTGGTTCTGGGTTCTTCCACCACTGGGAGTGTATTCATTGGGGTGCTAAGTCCCCTCTGTTGCATTATCTGCCCCAACCAGTGAGCAGTAGTCTGTAACTGGAGAGCCATAGTTTGAATGTCCTGGTTGGACAGGATCATGGTGGGAGTATTCCCTGCCAAGCTTGGCGAGGGATTAAGAGGAATAGGCGTTTGGTTATTCAGCGTTGTAGGGCTAGAAAAAGAGAACTGCTGCCCTTCTTGGGCAGAGCTCAAGTCATTTAGGGTGTTAAGGTTACTTTCTTGGTGGTTTGCCATCGTGGATCTCAGTGGGTTTTGAAAGTGAAAACTCCGGTGATGAAAAGATCTCCTTCGTTTCCCACAGACGGCGCCAATTGATGATCTGAGATCCAATAGAATAGGGTTTTAGAAGGGTTTATGTATTACAGAATAAGGCTTGAGTTTCCTGAGGAGGGGACTCCTCTTTTATACATTGTCTTGCTTGCTGGTGACGTGTAAAGGCCTCTCCAGGATTGGGCCACGCGTCTCTGCCATGCGGATTCGGAGGTACTAGGGTATCAGCAGCCTGCTCCATACGTAACGGCCTTTGATTCTCCTCGTGCGTACGTTTAAGCGGATCTGTCAAGCTGTCTGGTGAATATTATTCTGGATCCTGGGTTGGGCCGAGAGTCGGGCCGGACGCTAGGCCTGAGAGGAGAGAGCATGCTTCGTGTGGGCTGGGTCGTTATGAGTGAAGAAGTTGGACCGAGCCCGGTCTTGAAGGTTGAATGAGCCAGGCTTGTTGGGTATATCAGATACGTGGGCCTCTATGTTATGGGCCTTTAGCTGTGGTTAATGTAACGACCCGGAAACCGGTACCCCTCTGTAACGGCCCGAACCATTACTGGCACTAGGATCCAGATCGGCTTAAGGCCGCCGGGACCCGTAGCAAGCCGACTATACTCTCTGTGTACCTGATAAATCCCATACATGATACAACGATACTCAACCATCCTGTAAAACTTTGTAGGCTTCACTACTGCTACTCAGATATATCAATCTGAAATGGCCCTCAGGGCCTATACCAGGGACTACTATCTGCTGTGGATCAAGGGAGTGAAACCCTTTTACTCTGTAACACAATCCACTGGTATCACATCAAAGCCATACATTAAGCCTAACTCACACATTTCTCAACAAGAAACGTAAAACAGGATTCATGTACAAGGGATTAATCATACATCACACTATAGCAATGATACTAGGAAAAGCACAAGTCTATCCAGTAGACGACAGTACATATCTATACATTACATTACAACTAATCTTTTAATTACATCATGTCCACTATGCTATTACAAACATACATTCATGCATAACTTTCCTCTGTACTCTTGCTGACTTTAACTTCCCATAGCTATCTCAGAACCTGCAAAACTGGGGTTAAGGGAGTGGGATGAGCTACTACAGCCCAGTGAGGAGGAACAGTAAAAACAGTTCATTCATTACATGCTCTCATGAAATGCATCACATCACAAACATATCATCTCAAGGATGAATTTGTCACCAATAACCCTTAACTACATGTTATAATAATGCCAACTGTGCCAAGGAGACTATGTCATCACCTGGTCTACACTTATCGCTCTGATATCATAACATGACCAACTGTGCCAAGGAGACGAGGTCTCACCTGGTCTACACTTAACTCTGATTTGACAGCCCAGCTGTCTCACTCATAGTACCAGGAGCGACCTGGACTATCCAGGGGCGACCTGGTATGGCTATCTCATGCCATAACTCTGTATCTGCTCTCTGTCAAGGGCTAAGGATCATCCAACATTCATCCACAGGAACAACAACATATGCAATGCATCATATTCGTGAATTCTAATGCAACACAACCTAATACATAACATGGCAGTTTATGATGCGTGGATCATGCTAGAATCGTGTCATTTCTCAAAATAAAATATTCAGTTTAGTTCCACTCACCTGTAGCCACTGCTTGGCTAACTCTGGGCTACTATTGCTAAACACCTTGGTTCCTCGGGTCCAATCCTACACAGATGGACGTAAATGAGGTACCAAACATACTCTAACATAACTATGAACATCTCTCCAAAAACCCTCTAAAACATCACAAAACATGCATGCAAAACAAGCAAAGGAAGGCTGGACAGGGCACCTTCGGCAGCACCTTCGGCGGCCGAATGTCTCCTCCAGAGACGAAAGTCAGGCATGTTCGGCGGCCTAACTTGGACTTTCGGGGGCCGAACCTGAGTTTAGCCAGAACTCAGTTTCGTGCACAAGGACGCCTGCCAGTCCCTCCATCACCTGTTCAGACCTCAACACATGCATTTAACCCTTCTAAAACATGCATAAACACTTCAACAAGCCTAAGGGAGCTTCAAATAACTTTAAACTCCAACAAACAAGCTCACAAGACACACATCAAACATAAAGGAGTCATAAACCCTATGATGCACATCTCATGCAAACTCATGCCTAGCTCCCTTTTCCCTTTACAACACTCATAAAAACATCATAAGAACCATGGATCAACACTTACCTCTTGAAGAACAAAGGCTGAGATGATCCAAACTCAAAGATATGGAGAAACCAAGCTTCAAAAGCTTCAAACTCCAAAACCTTGTTTCAAGCTCACAACTCTTCAAAACAAGGGTAAAACTCCTTAAGCCCCTGGTCCGGGGTAAAAAAATCCAGCGGTCATCAACTATCATAATATTTATTAAAGATTTTATAATTTTTTTTAATGAAATTTAACTGTATTAAATTTTAGACTGTGATACCATTTTTAAAAATTTAAGAGATTAAAGTGAGTTATTTTATTTGATTAAGACTTAAATGGTTTTTTAAACTTTTAAGAGTTTAAAAAATATTTTTACTATATATTTTAAAAGTTAAAGAAACCTTTTGCCATAATATATCTTAAATATTTATTAAATATAGTATTCTTTAATGATTAATTGGGAAAGAGAGTGATAAACCTGTTTAAGTTCTTTAATATTTCAATTTGGTCAATCGAATTCTTTTATTGAGCTTGTGAAAAATAAGTAAAAAGGAGCTGGGATAACGAGCATGAAATCGGCTAAAAATTCAATATGAAATAAAGTCAAGTGTGTCTTTAGAAGATATTGTGCAATCACTTGCTAACAGTACCCTCACTTTTCAATAGGAAACAAAGTTAAGCATAAAAAATTTAGAGAACCAAATAAAATTATGCCATCTAAATGAGAAAGCTGGAATCTTAAGGGAAACAGTCTTTCCAAACTGTACCAAACCCAAAATAGAATGCAAGTGCAATCATATTGTAACATGGAAAGGAATTGAAAATTGACAGCTCAAAGAAGGTTATCCAAGGCAGTACGTCAGGTCTGATGCCAGAAATAAAATAGGAGCTGGAAATTCAGACAGAGAAATAGCTTCAAAAGTTAGAAATAGAACATCCCATAATTCAAGTAATACGTCCCTCTTCCTGAAAAACTTGCTCAGTCCAAAAGGGAAAGGGAAGAGAAAGAAATTTTGAAGATTTTTCGTAAAGTTCAGGTAAATATACCTCTTCTTGAAACTATAAAGTAAATATCAATGTATGCGAAATTTCTAAAAAATTTATGCACTAGTAAAAAAAAAATTATTTGGGCATGAGAAGATAAAAGTGGATGAAAATGTGTTAGCTATATTTCAAAGAAAAATTTCACAAAAATATAAAGGTAAGGGCATATTTGCAATATCATGTAAAATTAAAAATTGTGAAATTAGAAAGGCAATGTATGATCTAGGAGGTTTAATAAATATTATGCCTCTATTTGTTTATTTCTCTTTAAATGCAGCTCCATTGAAACAAATTGGAGTTACACTCTAACTTGTCGGTAGATTGATAGTCTATACTAAGGGCGTGTTGGAGGATGTCTTAGTATAAGTGGGGAAGTTAAGTTAATTTTTTCAGCAGACTTTTTCATCTCAGAAATGGAAGATGAAAGTTCATCCAACTCCACTAATTTATTGCTAGAGAGACAATTACTCAGCACAGCTAGAGCGAAGATTAACGTGCATAAAGGCACACTAACAATGGAGTTCAATGGAGAAGTGGTAAAGTTTAATGTCTATGAAGTATTGAAATATCCTAATAATTTTAGCCTTTGCAGCATAGACATTTGTGAGACTCTCGCCTAAGAAATATTTAAATCGAGTAAGGAGGATAAGTTGGAAGTAGCCTGATAGAGCATAATTTAGTCCATATTTTCATAATCTTATTGATGTTTATTCACACCTATTCTACCTAATTTTGTGGTTTTAATCATGTTTTGCAAGTATTAGGTGTGAAGAAACAATTTGGAGAAAATGCTCTTAAAAGTGCCAAAAGAAGCCAAAATTAGAGAAGCAACCTTCGGAGGCAACTTTCGGAAGCCAAAACTCAGTCACCTTCGGCGGCAACCTTCGGCGGCCGAATGAAGACTCCAGAGACGAAAGTGGACCACCTTCGGCGGCACCTTCGGCCGCCGAACCATGCAGACAGAGACGAAAGTCCACTACCTTCAGCCGCCGAATCTCTATGTTCGGCCGCCGAACCTTCAGAACACAGACGCAAGTCCAGCCTCCGAAACTCAACTTAGGCAGCCGAAAATGCGCTCTATTGCACTCTTTCCTTGTTCAAGAAGCCATATCCCAAGTTGCCATATTTGAGGAGCCAAATAAGGGAAATATCTTGAGATCCAAATCTTCAATATTCACATTCAATTATGGGATTTCAAGATCCCCCCTATTAAGGAAAGAAAATCCAAAGATCACATGCTTCCTACTTAGTGCCATGCACATTCAAAATTCAAAAGGAGTCTCCCCTTTCCTTATTAGTGCATGGGCAGCCTCTTAACTCTTTAGGCAACATCTTGAAGACCTTGGGCAGCAAGTAAAAAGACCAAAGTACCCCCACTTGCCTTCCATCACATGCAACTCGTTTTTGCCTTCATACATGCACAAACAAGGCACATGCAACACCAAGGGCACTTTGGACAGCCTCTAAAAGTCTCCTGGACTTCCATAAAACCCTAGGCAGCCTCTCAAGACCTATTTAAAGGCTTCAAGAAGACAAGAAGACAGCTTTTGATCCTCCCAAAAATCAGCAAGGCCTCTCCAAGGCCCTCTCCACACTTTTGTTCATCTTCTTGCTTTCTTTTCTTTGATTTTCTGTTTTGGTTCAGCCATGAGTGGCTGAAACCCTTTTTCTAGTTGAAGTTTGGTTGAAACTAAGGTTGTTTAAAGGGTTGTGAGATCTGAACAGAAACTTTTGTCTTTGATTTTATTCAATATTCATGCAATTGATGCTTAATTCTAAGATTGCTTTGTTGTTTTGATCAAATTGGCCACTTGACTCTTAATTGCAAAGTTAATTGATTGTTGGATTAGGGTATTTGTTAGTCCGTAATTGCTGGAAATATTCTGTCCATAGAACACTTGGTGTAAAAATCCAAGAAATTGCATGATCTAACATCATCTCATGCGTTTGAGTAGTTAGGGTTTGGATCTTTCTTGTTCTTCGTGCAATTGGCAATTGTTTTGATGCCTTTGGCCCAAGGACGTTCCTTGGCAATTTGTTGATTAGTAATTGGTTAGAGGACGTTCCCTAATCAGTTTGTTCATAAGGAAAGACATGGTGGTGAGAAGCGTCTTCCACCCCCATAACCAACCTATTGAATCAATCAAGATAACCATGTTTCAATGATCAACCCAAACAACCAAAGTGGATCCATATCTTCAACTAGACCTTTCTCTTATTGATTTCTCTCTTATTTTAGATTACTTGCTGTTTCAATTACTTTTAATAGTTGTTAGTCAAATAATCTCAAAACCCCCCTTTTTACTTTTCCTACACTTTATCTTTGTTCTACTTTCAAAAACTTGCTTTCACTTGTGCTTTCAATTAGTTCTATTGGTCTTGATTGAGATAAATAAATAGGTAATCAATTCTCTGTGGATTCGATCCTTCACCACTATCTGTAGTTGTGAATTGTAGGTAACCAAGAAGGTTATTTTTGACCGGCTTCGACAACCGCTCCTGTCATAGCCCTAACCAAAAGGTTGACAACAGACAGTCTTGACAATAGCACATCGCAATTCAGTGAAGAAATCAAAGAAACAGTCTACTCATTGGATGTTTTGAGCCACAAGGCACTGAAACTCTATTTAAAAATACTTTCAGCTATTTGAAATATGCATTTTTTAGGAGTAATAACACACTTCTGATCATAATCTCGTCCAAGTTAAATCCTTTAAAAGCTACGGGTCCCGGCGACCTTAAGTCGATCTAGATCCTAACGCTGGTAGCGGTCCGATTTTTCGGGTCGTTACAAAAGAAGTTGATTTGGATGTTGAATGAATACAAAGATGGAAGTGGTTATAGAAGAGAAATCAATGAAACTTAACATGCCACTAATGTCTAACCTAGAACAGTAAAGAAGGGCGCTGCTTTTGAGGTAATCTAATGTTTTTACTTTCTTTTTAAATTATTATTATTATTATTTTTCTATTGTCTTTAACCTTGGAGCAAATTAGATTTTTCTGGACAGGTCTGAGCTTTATGGAGATCATACATAGGCTTTTATAGTTATTTGAGATTTACATAGCAAAATTATTTGACTTACTTTATAATTGCTATTTGAAAGGTAATTTTCTTTTAAAATTTTACTGCTTTAATTATTTTCACTATTTTTTTACCTCTCAAAATTAAAACCTAACTCGCCCTCCTCTTTTCTTTCATCTCACGCTATCAATCTCTCTCTTTCTCTCTCAACTCTCCCTCTCTTGCAAACCAGCAATGGAAAAGAACAAGTCAATTGCCGACCAGTTAGAGACACCGCCTGTAACAGCCCGGAAATCGAACTGCTACCGGCACTAGGATCCAGATCGGCTTAAGGCCGCCGGGACCCGTAGCAAGCCTGTTGTGAACTCTGTGTACCTGTGAAATCCTATACATGATCACACATTTTCTGTAAAAATTAAAATTTTTCTCTATTCCAATGCTTAACCTGTGCATGCACTAACTCTTTACTGTAAACCCCTACTAGAGCTCTCATCTTTGCTCTAGGTGGGCTAAACTCATATTATGTTAAGCCTGGTTTTTCACACACACAAAGGAACACGTTTACATAAAAAGATCATGTATATAAGAAGGATTACAACTCATATACGTCAAGCACAATTCTATACACTGTACAACATAAACTATCTCTTTAGAATTACATGTCCACACGAGCTATTACATGACTCTTCTCTTTCTATACCCTGCTGACTGCCCCCTGTACTCTGAGCCTGCAAAACTGGGGTTAGGGGAGAGGGGTGAGCTATACTAGCCCAGTGAGTAGAACAGATAAAACATGTTAAGAAAACATGATCTCATGAAATGCATCACCCACAAGTAATCACCCATCTCTGATGGACTGACTCAAAATTCCCTCTACTCTGTGCCCGGCCCGCGAAGGAGCTCCTCAGGTCTTGATAATACAAACAATAGTAGCGAAGTACCCTGTGCCCGGCCCTCTCGGGGCTCCTCAGGTCTTGATGTGCCCGGCCCTCGATGGGGCTCCTCAAGTCTTGATGTGAGGGCTAATGAGCCATCCTATGTCCATCTCACAACAATACAATGTACAAGGAACAATGCCAAGTACATGGAAAAATGCAATGCGTCATCTTCGTGGATACTAATGCAACATCCTATACACCGTGCAATCATGATGCATGAAGCATGCTCAAAGCAGTTAATTTCTCATATTTCAAGATTTAGTTAAGTTTCACTCACCTCTGGCTGACTCTGTACTGACTCTGCAGGTTCTGAAACAGTGCTCACTGCTGATCTCTGGGGTTCCTCTGGTCTGTTCCTACACAGGTGGACTCAAATGAAGGACCAAACTAACTCAAGAACATCTCTATAAAACTCCCCAAAAGCCCTCTAAAACATCCTAGAACAATCACATAAAACATGCAAAAGAAAGCTGGACAGGGCACTTTCGGCGGCAGGTTCGGCGACCGAAACTCCCCTCCAGAGACGAAACTCATGCATGTTCGGCGGCACCTTCGGCAGCCGAAAGTCTCGTCCAGAGACGAAACTCAACCTTCGGCGGCACTTTCGGCGGCCGAACCTTGCCTCCAGAGACGAAAGTCCAAATGTTCGGGGGCAAGCTTTGGCAGCCGAAAATGCCTCCACAAGGGGTTCGGCGGCCGAACCTCCCTTCGGCCGCCGAACCTGGTTTTTGCCCGTTGGGCAGAAACCTGCTCTGTTTCATGCAAAACTCCTCCAAACCTTCACTCAACACGCACACACAACTCGTCAACAAGCATATACACATGTACATGCACAAAGGGGTCTAAACCTGTCCTAAAACCCCAACAAACATCACAAACAACACATATACACACTTATGCACCAAAGATCATCAAAAACCTCAACTAAACCCTATCATGCATACTACCCATAAAACCTTCACAAATCAAGAAAGGAAGTTCAGGATCTTCACTTACCTCTTCCAAACAAGAGAATAAACGATCCCAACGTGGAGATATGGAGAAATCCTCTCTCAAAGTCTCCAAGCTTCCAAACTTAGCTCTTTTGCTCAAAAACTTCAAAACCACATGCAAATCCATCAAAACCATGAAAGCTTTGAGAAAACACATAAATCACTCAAGGAAGATCAAGTCTCACCTCAGCTCGTGCAAATGGAAAGCAAAACTTATCCATTTGACCGACCTAGGGCCTTTTATAGTTGGCTGGCCATACCAACTACGGCGGCCGAAGGAGAACCCGAATGCCATGCAAGTTCGACGGCCGAAAGTCACCTTCGGCGGCCGAACCTTGGCTTTTCTGCCTTGTTGCTTTTCTTTCAAAAACTCATTTTCCTTTATACTTAAAACATTAAAACAAGTTAAAATACTTTAGAACACATATGTATTACCCTTCTACGGGGTTCCGACACCCGAGATTCCACCGGACCACAGGAACTCCGATGTCGGACTCTAGCCGGGTATTACATTCTCCCCTCCTTAAGAACATTCATCCCCAAATGTTCCTCAAACAACGAAACACATAAACACACAGAAAAGGGGAACAATTAACCTCAAAACAGATATGGGTATTGCTGGAGCATAGACTCTCGTGTCTCCCAGGTGCACTCTTCAAGATTATGGTGGTTCCACAGGACTTTGACCATCGGAATTTCCTTATTCCTCAGCTTCCTGATCTGTGTGTCCAAGATCCGCACTGGCTGCTCTACATAGGTGAGATCCCCAAGGATCTCTACATCTGGTTCACTGAGAACCTGACCCGGATCTGACACAAACTTCCGTAGCATAGAAATATGGAAAACCGGATGGATTCTTTCCATAGATGCAGGTAAGTCCAGCTTATACGACACATGCCCGATCTTCTGCAAGATCTCAAAGGGACCAATGTACCGTGGAGCTAGTTTACCCTTCTTTCCAAAGTGAACCACTCCTTTCATCGGAGACACCTTTAGCAATACCATATCCCCCTCTTGGAACTCTATCTGCTTCCTGCGAACATCTGCATAGCTCTTCTGTCTGCTCACAGCAGTTTTGATCCTCTCTCTGATAATCGGCACTAACTTGCTGGTAACCTCAACTAACTCTGGCCCTGCAAGAGCCTTCTCTCCTATTTCTTCCCAGCAAACAGGTGTTCTGCACTTCCTCCCATACAGAGCTTCATAAGGGGCCATCCCTATGCTAGCATGATGGCTGTTATTGTAGGCAAACTCCACCAAAGGTAGATGCTGCCTCCAAGAACCGCCAAAGTCTAACACACACATTCTGAGCATATCTTCAATGGTCTGGATGGTCCTCTCTGACTGACCGTCTGTCTGAGGATGGAAAGCAGTGTTGAAATCCAACCTTGTGCCCATAGCAGCTTGCAGACTCCGCCAAAACCTGGAGGTGAACTGTGGTCCTCTATCTGATACTATAGACACAGAAACTCCATGCAGCTTTACTATCTATTCTACATATACTTGCGCCAACTTGTCCACATAATAGTTGCTCCTAACTGGAATGAAGTGAGCAGATTTAGTCAGTCTATCCACAATCACCCATATGGAGTCTAGTCTGTTGGACATCGCCGATAACCCCACTACGAAATCCATAGCTATGTTCTCCCATTTTCACTCTGGAATCGGCAGTGGGTTAAGCATTCCAGCTGGCTTCTGGTGCTCTAGCTTCACCCTTTGACAAATCTCGCAGGCTGACACAAATTGTGCCACTTCTCTCTTTATGGCTGGCCACCAATACACTCTTCTCAGATCTTGATACATCTTGGTGGCTCCAGGGTGAACGCTATACCTTGCATTATGAGCTTCCCTCATAATGTCCTCCTTTAAACTGCTGTCATCTGGTACACATAACCTCTTCCCGTGGCGAAGAATCCCCTCACTGTCAAATCTGAACTCTGTCTTGTTGCCTGACTGAACAGTCCTGGCAATCTTCACTAACTCAGGGTCCTCGTGCTGTTTCAGAGCAACTTGCTCTAGAAACATGGGTGTAACTCTCATCTGTGCAATCAAAGCACCTGTACCAGATAACTCTAACTGTAGCCCTTCCTCCATGAGCCTGTAGAAGTCCTTCACCACTGGCCTTCTCTCTGCTGTTATGTGGGATAAACTGCCAAGTGACTTCCAGCTTAAGGCATCCGCTACAACGTTAGCCTTACCCGGATGATACTGGATCTTACAATCATAATCACTGAGCAATTCCACCCACCGTCTCTGCCTCAAATTTAACTCTCTCTGGCTCAAGATGTGCTGCAGGCTCTTATGATCCGTGAAGATCTCACACTTTACCCCATAGAGGTAATGCCTCCACATCTTGAGTGCAAAAATAACAGCTGCCATCTCAAGATCGTGTGTCGGGTAGTTCAGCTCGTGCTTCTTCAGCTGTCTAGAAGCATAAGCTATCACTCTGTCTTTTTGCATCAACACACAACCTAATCCCACTCGGGATGCATCACAGAACACTGTGAAGTCTTCATCGCTGATCGGCAGAGCTAACACCGGTGCTGAAGTCAACCGTCTCTTCAACTCTTCAAAACTCTCATCACATTCATCAGACCATACGAACTTCTGGTTCTTTCGGGTCAGTCTGGTCATAGGAGCAGCTATTTTCGAGAAGTCCTGAATGAACCTCCGATAGTAGCCTGCCAAACCCAGAAAACTCTTGATCTCTGTCACTGTAGTGGGTGTAGGCCAGTTGGCTACTGCCTCTACCTTCTTGGGATCCACTGCTATTCCTTCATCTGATACTACATGCCCCAAGAAAGAAATGCTCCTCAGCCAGAACTCACACTTGGAGAACTTGGCATACAAGCCATGCTCTCTCAAAGTCTGCAGGACTATCCTCAGATGCTGGGCATGTTCTTCTGCATTCCTGGAGTACACCAAGATATCATCTATGAAAACAATCACAAAGCGATCCAGGTACTCTCTGAAAACTCTGTTCATGAGATCCATGAATGCTGCAGGAGCGTTAGTAAACCCAAACGGCATTACTAGGAACTCATAATGCCCATATCTGGTCCTGAACGAGGTCTTTGGTACATCCTCTTCCCTGATCTTCAACTGGTGGTATCCGGATCTCAGATCTATCTTAGAGAAGCAACCTGCTCCTGACAGCTGGTCGAATAGATCATCGATCCTGGGGAGAGGATACTTGTTCTTGGTAGTGACCTTGTTCAACTGCCTGTAGTCAATACAAAGTCTAAGGGATCCATCCTTCTTTCGGACAAACAGTACTGGAGCACCCCAAGGTGAGGTACTCGGGCGGATGAAACCCTTGTCTACCAACTCCTGTAACTACTCTTTCAACTCACTCAGCTCTGCTGGTGCCATCCTGTAGGGAGGAATAGAGATCGGTCTGGTACCAAGCATCAACTCTATCTCGAACTCTATTTCCCTATCAGGTGGTAGTCTTGGAAGCTCTTCAGGAAACACATCTGGGAACTCTCTAACCACTGGTACTGAGGACGGTTCCCTAACCTAACTGTCTAGCTCTCTCACATGAGCTAGGAACCCCTGACAACCCCTCCTCAATAACCTACGAGCCTGAAGGGCTGATATCAAACCTCTAGGTGTCCCCCTCCTATCTCCTCTGAAAACACACTCTGACCCATCCTGGTCTCTGAAACTGACTACCTTGTCTCTGCAGTTCAAGGTAGCATTATACGTAGATAACCAATCTATCCCTAGAATGACATCAAAATCTGCCAACTCTAGAACCACAAGGTTAGCTGGAAGGTATCTACTCTCTATGCACACTGGACTGAACTGACAGACTGACTCTGCCAATGATGGGTCACATCTAGGTCCACTGACCCAGAAAGGACACTCTAACTCAGAGACTATCAGACCCAATCTCTCTGCGGCTCTAGAAGCAGCAATGAAAGAGTGAGAAGCACCGGGGTCCATCAAAGCATACACCTCGGAACACCCAATGATGAGATTACCTGACACCACAGTGTTTGACGTGTCTGCCTCCTGCTGACTCATGGTGAAAATCCGCGCTGGGGCTGACGGACCTGCACCTCGGAAACCCATCCCTGATGAAGAGGCTGACCCTCTTCCTCTTCCTCCGCGGCTCTGAGGTACGGCTGATGCTGCTGGCTGTGCTACACTGCCTAAGGTCATCTGCTGGGATGGTGCCACCCCTATCGCCTGAGGACATTCCCGTGAAATATGTCCCTCCTGCCCACATCTAAAGCAGGCTGTGGATCCAAACCAACAAACTCCCCCGTGTGATCTCCCACATTTCCTACACACTGTACCGCCTGTGCCAGAGCTGGAGCCACTACCCATTCCCAGACCAGATCTGATTCTGCTCCAGAACTTTCCTCTCTTGCATTTGAACTTCTCTCCCTTTTTGCTGCCAGAAACTGCTGTACTGGGGGCCTTGGAACCCGAAGACTGTGCCACCTGCTGCTTCACTGTTCCCTGTATGATGGCACTCGCCTCCATCTTTCTGGCTGCATCCACAATAGAGTGGAAACTCTCTTTCTCTGCTGGAAGAATCAAGGAGAAATACCTGGGATGAAGCCTTATGGCATATCTCCTTGCCTTCTTCTGGTCAGTATCATACGCCTGACCCACATATGGTAACAATTCCAGGAACTTATCTGTATACTCATCAACACTCATCTCCTCTGTCTGTCTCAACTGTTCGAACTCTACAACCTTCCTCTCCCTGGAACTGTCAGGAAAAGCCCACCCAGCAAACTCATTGGCGAACTCTTCCCATGTCATGCTGTCTATCCTAGGGTTCACATAGTTCTTGAACCATTCTCTTGCTTTCTTGCACTTTAATGTGAACCCTGCCATCTCAATAGCTCTACTATCGTCAGCTCCCAACTCACTAGTTATCATTCTGGCTGCACTGAGATACTCAAAGGGATCATGTCCCGTATTGAATTTAGGATCATCCAACTTCAAGTACTCTGTCATCTTCACTTTACTCCTCTTAGACGAACTCGGTTACTGTGCTTCAACAACAGGGGCTACTGGTTCTAGTGGTGGTGGTGGAGGTACTGTTTCTCTAGGTTCAGGGTGTGCTGGACTTGGATGAAAAGGTGGGGGTGGATACATGTGATATGATGGGTAAAAGGATGGATAAGGCATATAGGGTGGATATGGGGCAAAGCTGGAGTAATCTGACGTACCTCCCATCGGATACCCCGGGCCCTATAGGAAGGGTGGATAGCCAAACCCCGAGGCCTGAGCGCCTCCTTGGGACTCCTCCATACCTTCTTCAGACCTTCCATCTCCCCCCTGATCAACATCCATAGCCTCTCTTACTTCTTTTGATCTTCCTCCTCTATCTATTCCCCTTCTGCTCTCGTCAGCAGACCTTCTAGGGTCTCTTGACGTTCCCTCCCTACTTGATCTGTGAGTCCTTGCCCTTGGCAAAGCAGGAGGACGAGCAGCTGTACCCTCACTTTCTCGTGGGACTCCAGTCAATCTCGCTGATCGACGAGTTCCTCGCATCTTAACTCTCTGGAAAACAGCACATAACCTAGCACATCAGCAACACATATCAAAGAATGCACATGCATGAATCATGGCATTTCACATCATCATATAGACAGGATTGACATCCTACCCTAATGGACATGCTTTCTTATTGTGCTTGACCAACTATAACCTCTATGAGCCCGACTCTCTCTCTCTCTATAGGTCCGACCATATGAACCTAGGGCTCTGATACCAATCTGTAACAGCCCGGAAACCGAACTGTTACCGGCGCTAGGATCCAGATCTGCTTAAGGCCGTCGGGACCCGTAGCAAGCCTGCTGTGAACTCTGTGTACCTGTGAAATCCCATACATGATCACACATTTTCTGTAAAAATTAAAACTTTTCTCTGTTCCAAGGCTTAACCTGTGCATGCACTAACTCTGTACTGTAAACCCCTACTAGAGCTCTCATCTTTGCTCTAGGTGGGCTAAACTCATATTATGTTAAGCCTGGTTTTTCACACACACAAAGGAACACGTTTACATAAAAAGATCATGTATATAAGAAGGATTACAACTCATATAAGTCAAGCACAATTCTATACACTGTACAACATAAACTATCTCTTTAGAATTACATGTCCACACTAGCTATTACATGACTCATCTCTTTCTGTACCCTGCTGACTGCCCCCTGTACTCTGAACCTGCAAAACTGGGGTTAGGGGAGAGGGTTGAGCTATATTAGCCCAGTGAGTAGAACAGATAAAACATGTTAAGAAAACATGATCTCATGAAATGCATCACCCACAAGTAATCACCCATCTCTGATGGACTGACTCAAAATTCCCTCTACTCTGTGCCCGGCCCGCGAAGGAGCTCCTCAGGTCTTGATAATACAAACAATAGTAGCGAAGTACCCTGTGCCCGGCCCTCTCGGGGCTCCTCAGGTCTTGATGTGCCCGGCCCTCGATGGGGCTCCTCAAGTCTTGATGTGAGGGCTAATGAGCCATCCTATGTCCATCTCACAACAATACAATGTACAAGGAACAGTGCCAAGTACATGGAAAAATGCAATGCGTCATCTTCGTGGATACTAATGCAACATCCTATACACCGTGCAATCATGATGCATGAAGCATGCTCAAAGCAGTTAATTTCTCATATTTCAAGATTTAGTTAAGTTCCACTCACCTCTGGCTGACTCTGTACTGACTCTGCAAGTTCTGAAACAGTGCTCACTGCTGATCTCTGGGGTTCCTCTGGTCCGTTCCTACACAGGTGGACTCAAATGAGGGACCAAACTAACTCAAGAACATCTCTATAAAACTCCCCAAAAGCCCTCTAAAACATCCTAGAACAATAACATAAAACATGCAAAAGAAAGCTGGACGGGGCACTTTCGGCGGCAGGTTCGGCGGCCGAAACTCCCCTCCAGAGACGAAACTCATGCATGTTCGGCGGCACCTTCGGCAGCCGAAAGTCTCGTCCAGAGACGAAACTCAACCTTCGGCGGCACTTTCGGCGGCCGAACCTTGCCTCCAGAGACGAAAGTCCAAATATTCGGGGGCAAGCTTTGGCAGCCAAAACTGCCTCCACAAGGGGTTCGGCGGCCGAACCTCCCTTCGGCAGCCGAACCTGGTTTTTGCCCGTTGGGCAGAAACCTGCTCTGTTTCATGCAAAACTCCTCCAAACCTTCACTCAACACGCACACACAACTCCTCAACAAGCATATACACATGTACATGCACAAAGGGGTCTAAACCTGTCTTAAAACCCCAACAAACACCACAAACAACACATATACACACTTATGCACCAAAGATCATCAAAAACCTCAACTAAACCCTATCATGCATACTACCCATAAAACCTTCACAAATCAAGAAAGGAAGTTCAGGATCTTCACTTACCTCTTCCAAACAAGAGAATAAACGATCCTAACGTGGAGATATGGAGAAATCCTCTCTCAAAGTCTCCAAGCTTCCAAACTTAGCTCTTTTGCTCAAAAACTTCAAAACCACATGCAAATCCATCAAAACCATGAAAGCTTTGAGAAAACACATAAATCACTCAAGGAAGATCAAGTCTCACCTCAGCTCATGCAAATGGAAAGTAAAACTTATCCATTTCACCAACCTAGGGCCTTTTATAGTTGGCTGGCCAGACCAACTACGGCGGCCGAAGGAGAACCCAAATGCCATGCAAGTTCGGCGGCCGAAAGTCACCTTCGGCGGCCGAACCTTGGCTTTTCTGCCTTGTTGCTTTTCTTTCAAAAACTCATTTTCCTTTATACTTAAAACATTAAAACAAGTTAAAATACTTTAGAACACATATGTATTACCCTTCTAGGGAGTTCCGACACCCGAGATTCCACCGGACGATAGGAACTCTGATGCCGGACTCTAGCCGGGTATTACACCATCGACGACCACACCCACGTCTAAGCGACACTGACGAGACCCATTAGATCACACTCATGGAGAGACCACAGTGACACTATCGATACCAAAATAGATAGCAAAAAAGGAGAAAGCACCGCCGGCCATGGCATCGCAACTAAAAGCTACCGCACCAACAATGACGTCTCCTCTGGTCCCGACAAGGTGAGCTACTCGCTCATAAGTGACAGATAAAGCTTCTATGCTCAGCCCATAAGCTGAACCAGAAGAAAAATGGGAAGTAAAGCCAGAAGTTTTAGAGCAGTTGAAGACAAAACAAGAACAACCAAAGACTACCATGCTAATTTTGGAATCTTACACCGAGAGAAGTAGTGAAGATACATCTTCCAACCTTAGTAGCAAAGAGGCCGTGAACCCAACATAGGACGTCGAACACAATAGCAGCAGTGAGGAGTTATAGCCTGTCTCTCCCCCGAAAAAGAAATAGAAGAAGCAGATGTCGAGAATCCCCAGCGGGAAGGCCAGGTACCTACCTGAAGAGCATGAGTTGCATGGTAATTTTGACTTTGAGGGCAATGATAAGGAAAGGTATCAAGTTTTCCTCTATTCTAATATTTACCATTGCAAAAGTATCAATGATTGTGCTTTAACATAGTTGAACATGTTTGAGAAAGTTTATACATTAATTGATAATATTTGTAATACCCGGCTAGATTCCGGCATCGGAGTCCCTACCTTCCGGCGGAATCTCCGTTGGAATCTGAAATTCTGAGGATGCCAGAGTCTTCTAGTGGGGTAAAATGTGTTTTCTAAAAATATTTTCACATGATTTTATGGTTTTAAAAGGAAAAGAAGTTGAGTTTTTAAAAGAATAGGCCAAGGAGGCATTTGCCAGGTTCGGCCGCTGAATCTCAAGTTCGGCCGCCGAACATGGGGTTGTTTCGGGAGTGCTTTAGGCTTCCGAAAGTGTTGAGGGCAGAAGCCAGGTTCGGCCGCCGAACCTCAAGTTCGGCCGCCGAACATGCATGAGTTTAGGAGGCACGTTAGGCTGCCGAAGGTGGTCGACCAGGCCACCTATAAAAGGCCCTCAGACCGAAAATGGGCGAGTTTTCTCCCCATTCTCGAGCTCAGGTGTGTTCATGTCCTCCTTTAGTCATTTTCATGCTTTTTCTTCAATCCTTCACGTTTTTATAAGTTACTTGGTGGTTTTGAAGAGTTTTAAAGCTTAGATCAAAGTTTTGGAGCTTGGAGATCCAAGGAGTTGTTTCCTCCACATCTCCAAGTTAGGGATCGCACCAACCCTCGATCTTCAAGAGGTAAGTGTAGATCTTTGCTTCCTTTTCATTTTAATGAAGTTTTAAGTAAGTTTAATGATGTTTTGATGGTTGAGTATGGGTAGATATGCATGTTAAGGTTTTCGTGGGTTTTATGCCCAATGTTTGCTTATATGATGTTATGTTGAGAAGTTTATGCTAGTTTATGTCCCTTTATGCTTGTGGGAGTGTGTATGCATGTTTGGGAGAGAGTATGTGAGGTTTTGGTTTGTTTTGGAGGGTTGGGAGGCTGGTATACGCAAGGGCTGAGTTCTGGATGAACTCAGGTTCGGCCGCCGAAAGTGGTTTCTGTAATACCCGGCTAGACTCCGGTATCGGAATTTCCACCGTCCGGCGGATGTCGGAGACCTCTAGAAGGGTAAAAGCATGTTTTTATGAAATATTTTAATGTGTTTTATATTTTTAAACAAGAAGGAAAATGAGTTTTTGCATGAAAATAACCTTGGAGGAAAACTCAGGTTCGGCCGCCGAAACTCAAGATTCGGCCGCCGAACATGCATGCGCTTCGGGAGTGCTTTAGGCCCCCGAAAACATAAGTGAGGAAAGTCCAGGTTCGGCCGCCGAACCTCAAGTTCGGCCGCCGAACATGGCATGCATGCGGAGGCACGTTCGGCCCCCGAATGTGGCCTGGCCAGCCACCTATAAAGGGGTCCCTTAGCTGAAAACGGGCGACCTTTTTCTCCCCATTGTCGGCCAAGGTGAGCTCTCTGCCATCCCTCACCAATCTTGAGTCCTTTCCTTCAAATCTTTCAAGATTTTCATGAGTTTTCACTTTGTTTTGAAGTTTTTGAGCTTTTGGGCAAGTTTTGGAGCATGAAGGTTCAAGGAGCTCTCCCTCTCCCATCTCCGAGTTTAGGTCGTCTCTCTCTCGATCTTCAAGAGGTAAGAGCCGATCTTAAGCTCATTGCATGTTTTAAGTGAGTTTCAAGTAGATCTATGGGTAGAAAATGCATGTTAGGTTTTTGTTATGTTTATGGGTATATTTTGTGTTTATGAACAATGTGGATATTTGATGTGTTGTAGATGGGGTTTAGGTTAGTTGAAGCCCCTAGGAACTTGTATGCTTGAGTATGCATGTTGTAGAATAGGAAAAATGCATGTTTGGAAGGTTTAGGAGGCATTTGTGCATGAGGAGCTGAAGTTTCTGCCCTTTGGCAGAAACCAGGTTCGGCAGCTGAAGGACTTTTGGCCGCCGAACATAGCTGAGAGGCAAGCCTTTCGGCTGCCGAAGCCTGCCCCCGAAAGAAGACTTTCGTCTCTGTCTGGGAGTTTCGGCCTTCAAAAGTGCCGCCGAACATGCATGAGTTTCGTCTCTGTCTGGGAGTTTCGGCCGCCGAAAGTGCCGCCGAACATGCATGAGTTTCGTCTCTGTCTAGGAGTTTCGGCCGCCGAAGGTGCCGCCGAACCTGCCTGACTTTCGGCTCTGGAGGGACTTTCGGCCGCCGAAGGTGCCGCCGAAAGTGCCCTGTGCAGCCCCCCTTTGCATGTTTTTCCATGATGTTTTGAGATGTTTTATGGGGGTTTTTGGGGAGTATTTTAGAGTTATGTTTGTGTGTGTTTGGTTCCTCATTTGAGTCCACCTGTGTAGGTTCGGACCCGAGGAACCGAGGACCCCAGCAGTGAGTCAGCTGCTTCAGTCTTTGTCAGAGCTAGCTGAGGTGAGTAGAATAAACTCTTAAGTTTTAATGAAATGAAATATAAATTTTGAGCACGTGCATGCATCATGAATGCCATATGATATTTTAGGTTGGTTGCATTAAAAATCACGAATATGTTGCATTGCATATTATGTTGTTGATGTGGGTAAATACTGGATGATCCAATAGTCCCTGGCAGGAAGTCCAGTGAGCCTTTGACTACGCCCTGGCACTAAATGGGACACCAAGACCAGGTGCCTAGTAAGGCCCTGGGGCAGTGTAAGTTATGTTATGTTTACAGGAAGTCCAGTGAGCCTTTGACTACGCCCTGGCACAGAGATGATATGGGACTACTTGGTGACAGGTTTACCCTTGATGTGGCTTGTCTGTGATGTGATGCATTACATGATAGCATGTATTTTTAAATGCTTTTACTATTCTGCTCACTGGGCTCTAGTAGCTCACCCCTTTCCCTTAATCCCCCAGGTTTGCAGGTACAGGGTAGACCAGGAGGTCAACAGAAGTAAAGTTGTTTTATGTAATAGTTAGAAGTTGTGGACATGATAAATTGTGTAATGATGTAAAGAAATGAATAGTCATGTTATGTAATGATAATATTGAGGATTAGTGTCTGTGCTTGACCGAGTATGTATATTGATCCCTTTGTAAACATGATCTATGTTTTATGATGTTTATGTTTCACCAAGCTTGTGTATGATGAGATACCCCGTTGGAGCATTTGAGGAGAGCTCCATTGTGAGGGTTATGTTTATGTTTATGAATATGTTTATGTACATGCACAGGTTGAGCTTGGTTATGGAAAGAATAAGTTTATAGGTTTATGAGTATGTTTGATCATGTATGGGATTTGACAGGTTCACAGGCTATATGTCAGGCTTGCTACGGGTCCCGGCGGCCTTAAGCCGATCTGGATCCTAGCGCCGATAGCGGTCCGGTTTTCGGGTCATTATAGAGTGGTATCAGAGCCCTAGGTTCATATGGTCGAACCTAGAGTGTCGGGCTCATAGATGTGATAGAAGGTCAACCACAATAGGAAAGATCATGTCCACTAGGATAGGATGTAGAGTCCTGTTTTGAATGATGATGTGAAATGCCATGATAATATGCATGTGCATTAATGATATGCTTTGTATGTGATGCGGGTTCATGTGTTCCCACATGAACCAAATGATGCTAATGTTTGTGCTATGTGTGCTGTTTTCCAGAAAACAGGATGAGAGGAACTCGTCGATCTGCACGATTGACTGGAGTACCACCTGAGGATGAGGGTGTTGGAAAATCCGGAGATTAATTGCAATCTAATTGCGCAGCAGAAAAATAAAATTTTGGATTTCCTTTCCCAGAATCCGAGTGCTCCGTTTAAATCATAAGAAAGATGTGAGACTAACCTGTTAATCTCGTAGTGAAGATACACTGGCGGACTGATGGTGCTGCCTTTTCAAACGAACACCCTCTATGGTATCCACACGAACGTCTTCTATCCTTCTAGAGTGCTAGCTCTTTTCAAGATGGATAGATTATGTGCTCTATGTTCTACAATCTTTTAGACTGAGTTTTCTCAAAACTTTTTCAACCACCTACTCAATCTGTAGAAGGAGTATTTATAGGCCTCAGTCTTTTTTATTTTCCCACAACTCTTTTCCTAAAAGAGTTGTGCTTAGAACCCACTATCACAATCTCACAGATACTCAAATATCTTTATGTGATAGAGTCCTTTATCTGTAACACTTACAGATAGACTGCAGATCTTTTAAATATTATTATCTCATAATAATAAATTATTATTATTAATAATAATAACATTAATTATATTAATAATTAATATTAATAATAATATTAATAATAATAACACTTTATTATTATTAATTATACTAATGGGCTTTTAGCCCATTAATATAGCACATCAACAACGTTCTTGTGTGTGACCCAATAGGCTCATATTAATTGGCAATAGGCCCAGTCCAACAAGGCCTATAAGTCATAAGTGGCCTCTAGCAAGACATTATGACTACCCAACTAATATGAGGATCAATAGTCCGATAAAGCCTATTAAATAGAACATGTATTAATCCCTTTGTCTCACGATATCTAGTTTGAACATAAGTCATGGTCAATGTCAAACTTATAATGTTCAAACTTATGATTTCTCGATCTCTAAGTAGACTGATAAATTCAAATGATATTGATCACACTATCAATTCATTTGAGCACGGCCATGCATTTCTCAGTCTCACTTATCGAGGGGCCCAGAAGATATCTCTCTCATAGAGAGGGACAAATCCTATCTTGATTGTTCATTTTCCTCTACATAATTTCTATTATGCTCAATCATAACCTTTATGATTGTCCGATTAAAGACAACGTTTGATTATGTCAAAACATAACAGTCCTTATGTTGGAAACTATGACAATCTCAAGTCAAAGGATTAAGACATAACTACTTTGAGATTCACTTATGACAATGACCCATGTAGTGATCTCAATGCGGGTCCATCCAATACTTTGTTCTCTAACAAGTATTTATGATTATTGATTTATATCAACATATACATAATCATCTCATGATTATCAATCAATAATCATACTAGTTATATTTTATTATTATCAACATAATAATAAGTAACCAGGGATGATAATCATTATTATGTAACATGCAAACAAATAATAATGATAAAAACCTCTTTTATTAATAACCAAAATGACATACAAAAAGGTCCAAGATAATGGCCTAGGGCATATACACTAACAGAGGGCATGAGCGCCCGTCCTCCTGCATTGCCTAGGGCAATGTCTAGTAGGTCTAACAGAGAAAGAGCAGCAAGAGACCCTAGAAGGTCTCTGGATCTGGGTAGGAGCAGATCAGTAAGGGGAACAGTTCAGGGAGGAATGTCAGAGGACATGGGGGATGATATGGATGTGGAGCAGAGGAGGGATGGCAGTTTGGGAGTTAGCATGTCAGAAGAGGGAATGGGAGAGTCCCAAGGAGGCACTCAGGCCTCAGGATTTGTTCAGCCACCCCACTACCCACACTTCTCACAACATCCCGGGTATTCGATGGGAGGAACATCGGATTACCCTAGCTTTACCCCTTATCCCACACACCTGCCATACCCACCCTACTACCCACCATACCCACAGTACCCAATGTATCCACCCCCACCCTACTATCCTAATCCGGCAAACCCTACCTCAGAAAATGTTACACCTCCTCCACCATCAGCAGAACCCACAGTTCCAACAACCCACATACCTAATCCTAGCTCATCTGGTGGGAGCAAGGTCAAGATGACCGACTACATGAAGCTGGGTGCTCCCCAGTTTGAAACCGGTGATGACCCGTTTGTGTACCTTGAGAGGGTCAAGACCATTACAGATGAGATAGGAGCCGATGACTGCAGAGCCATTCAGATGGCTGGGTTCACACTAAAATGCAAAAAGGCCCCTGAGTGGTTTAAGAATTATGTGAGCCCGAGGGTGGAAAGCTTATCATGGGAGGAGTTTGCAAACGAGTTTACAGGATGGGCTTTCCCTGACAGTTCAAGAGAATTGAAGATGATTGAGTTTGAACAGTTGAGGCAGACGGAGGAAATGAGTGTAAATGAGTACACCGACAAGTTCTTGGAGCTGTTGCCGTTTGCAGGGCAAACTCTTGACATCGATCAGAAGAAGTCAAGGAGGTATATCATGAAACTTCACTCCAGGTACTCCTCCTTGATTCAGTCTGCAGATAGGGAGAGCTTCCATGCCATAGTAGATATGGCTAGGAGGATGGAGGCTAGTGCTATCATCGAGGGGAAAGTCAAGCAGTCTGTGGCACAGCCTTCTGGTTCTAAGACCCCAGGCTCTTCTTCTCTGAATGCAGTAGCTTCAGGTAGTAAAAAGTGGGACAGAGGTTCTAAGAAGTCGAAGAAGAACAAGTTCTGGAACAAAGTCAAGTCCAGTCTGGGATTAGGGAGTGGCTCAAGCTCTGGTGCGGATAATGCAGTTTGTGCAAGGTGTGGTAGGCCACACAGGGGAGTATGTCGATTTAGGACGATAGCTTGCTTCAGATGTGGTCAGGAGGGGCATATGGCTCGAGAATGTCCAAGAGCAGTCCCGATGGCTCAGTCCCAGCAGACAGCTTCAGGTAGTGTAGCGCAGCCAGTAGCTCCAGCCACGACTCAGGCCAGTGGCAGAGGCAGAGGGAGAGGGGCAGCCTCTTCTTCAGCGGGTTTCAGAGGTGAAGGTCCATCAGCTCCAGCACGGATCTTCACAATGACACAGCAGGAGGCAGATGCATCTAACACCGTGGTGGCAGGTAACTTAGTCATTGGTTGTTCAGATGTCTATGCCTTGATGGACCCTGGTGCATCTCATTCTTTTATTGCACCGAGAGCCGTCCAGAGGTTGGGGTTGATGATCTCTGAGTTAGAGTGTCCTCTCTGGGTCAGTGGACCCAAGTGTGATCCATCAGTGGCAGAGTCAGTCTGCCAGTGCAGCCCAGTCTTAGTGGTTCTAGATTTGACAGATTTTGACGTCATTCTAGGGATGGATTGGTTATCTACCCATGGTGCTACCTTGAACTGCAGGGACAAGGTAGTCAGGTTCAGAGGTCAGGATGGGTCAGAGGTTGTCTTCAGGGGTGACAATAGGGGTACACCTAGAGGTCTGATATCAGCTCTTCAGGCTCGTAGGTTGCTTAGGAGGGGATGTCAGGGGTATTTGGCTCATGTGAGAGAGCTTAACAGTCAGGTTAGGGAGCCCGCCTCAGTACCGGTGGTTAGAGAGTTTTTAGATGTGTTTCCAGACGAGCTGCCAGGTTTACCACCTGCTAGGGAGATAGAGTTCGAGATAGAACTAATGCCTGGAACCCGACCGATCTCTATCCCTCCTTACAGGATGGCACCCGCAGAATTGAAAGAGTTGAAGGAGCAGTTGCAGGAGCTGGTAGACAAGGGCTTCATCCGACCGAGTACCTCACCTTGGGGTGCTCTAGTTTTGTTTGTGAAGAAGAAAGATGGATCCCTCAGACTTTGTATCAACTACAGGCAGTTGAACAAAGTCACTACCAAGAATAGGTACCCTTTGCCAAGGATTGATGATATATTCAACCAGCTAGCAGGAGCGGGTTATTTCTCCAAAATAGATATGAGATCTGGGTATCATCAGCTGAGAATCAGAGAAGAGGATGTGCCAAAGACGGCTTTCAGGACTAGGTATGGGCACTTTGAGTTCCTTGTAATGCCGTTCGGGTTAACCAACACCCCTGCAGCATTCATGGATCTCATGAATAGAGTTTTCAGTCAATACCTGGATCACTTCGTTATTGTCTTCATAGATGATATCTTAGTGTACTCCAGGAATGCAGAGGAGCATGCCCATCATCTAAGGATAGTTCTGCAGACCTTGAGGGAACATGTCTTGTATGCCAAGTTCTCCAAGTGTAAGTTCTGGCTGAGGAGCATTTCATTCTTGGGGCATGTTGTGTCAGAAAATGGAATAGAGGTAGACCCCAAGAAGGTAGAAGCTGTGGCTAACTGGCCTAGACCCACTTCAGTGTCAAAGATTAGAAGTTTCTTGGGTTTGGCAGGTTACTATAGGAGGTTCGTTCAGGACTTTTCGAAATTAGCAGCTCCTCTGACCAGGTTAACCAGGAAGAATCAGAAGTTTGTGTGGACCGACCAGTACGAAGAGAGTTTTGAAGAGCTTAAGAAGAGGTTGACTTCGGCACCAGTGTTGGCTTTACCAGCTCGCAATGAAGATTTCACAGTGTTCTGTGACGCATCCCGAGTGGGATTAGGTTGTGTGCTAATGTAGAATGAAAGGGTAATTGCTTATGCTTCTAGGCAGCTAAAGAAGCATGAGTTGAATTACCCCACACATGACCTAGAGATGGCAGCAGTAATCTTTGCACTCAAGATGTGGAGGCACTACCTCTATGGGGTTAAATGTGAGATCTTCACAGATCATAAAAGCCTGCAGTACATCTTGAGTCAAATAGATTTGAACTTGAGACAGAGAAGATGGGTAGAACTGCTGAGTGACTATGATTGCAAAATCCAGTACCATCTGGGTAAGGCGAATGTCGTAGCAGACGCCCTAAGCCGGAAGTCACTAGGCAGTCTATCCCACATCACGGCAGAGAGGAGACCAGTGGTGAAGGAGTTTTACAAGCTCATTGATGAAGGTCTACAGTTGGAGTTGTCTGCTACAGGTGCTTTAGTTGCCCAGATGAGAGTGGCACCCGTGTTTCTGGAGCAGGTAGCTCAGAAATAGCATGAGGACCCAGAGTTAGTGAAGATTGCCAGAATTGTTCAGTCAGGCAAAGATAGTGAGTTCAGATTCGACAGCAAGGGGATCCTCTGCTATGGGAACAGATTGTGTGTACCAGATAACATAGGGCTGAAAGGAGACATTATGAGAGAGGCTCATAATGCAAGATACAGCGTTCACCCCGGAGCTTCCAAGATGTATCAAAATCTGAAGCAAGTCTATTGGTGGCCAGCTATGAAGAGAGAAGTGGCATAATTCGTGTCAGCCTGCGAAGTGTGTCAAAGGGTGAAGTTGGAACATCAGAAGCCGGCTGGAATGCTTAACCCGCTACCTATTCCAGAGTGGAAATGGGAGAATATAGCAATGGACTTCATAGTGGGGTTACCGGCGACGTCCAACAGATTGGACTCCATATGGGTGATTGTGGACAGACTCACCAAATCTGCTCACTTCATCCCTGTCAGGAGTGGCTATTCTGTGGACAAGTTGGCGCAGGTGTATGTTGATGAGATTGTCAGTGTAACGACCCGGAAATCCGGACCGCTACCGGCGCTAGGATCCAGATCGGCGTAAGACCGCCGGGACCCGTAGCAAGCCTGACATATAACCTGTGAACCTGTTCAATCCCATACATAATCATACATATGCATAAACCTGTAAACTTTCTCATACATCAACCAAGCTCAACCTGTGCATTCTCATAAACATAAACATAAACCTCCACTGGAGCCCTCATCAATATACTCCAATGGGGTATCTCATACATACATTGAGCCTGGTTAAACATAATCATCATAATAAAATCTATAGATCATGTATCAAGGGATAACAAACACATATGGTCAAGCACTACTCTAGTCCTCAATATCATATCATTACATTAAATGACCCTTCAATACTTTTTCAATACAGATTAGTTCATCATGTCCACATCTAACCATTCTATTACATAACTGAAGACTTTACTCTTCTACACTTCCTGGTCTATCCCGCACCTGCAAACCTGGGGGTTAAGGGAATGAGGTGAGCTACAAGAGCCCAGTGAGCAGAATAATAAAACATGACATTTTAAATTTATGCTTTCATGAAATGCGTCACATCACAAACAAGCCACATCAAGGGTAAACCTGTCACCAACTAGTCCCATCGTCATAACTGTTGCCAGCGGCGTAGTCAGAGGCTCACTGGACTTCCTGTAACATAACATAACTTACACTGCCCTAAGGCCTTATTAGGCACTTGGTCTTGGCGTCCCATGGTGCCAGGGGCGTAGTCAAAGGCTTCCTGGTCTTTCTTTCTCATAGTGCCAGGGGCGTAGTCAAAGGCTCCCTGGTCTTCCTGCCAGGAACTAGTGGATCATCCAGCATTTACCCACATCATCAACATAATATGCAATGCAACATATTCGTGATTTCTAATGCAAGCAACCTATAATATCATATGGCAATCGTGATGCATGAACATGCTCAAAAATTTATATTTCATTAAGTTAAAACTTAAGAGTTTATTCTACTCACCTCTGGCTAGCTTTGACAAGACACTGAAACAGCTATCACTGCTGGGGTTCTCGGTTCCTCGGGTCCAAACCTACACAGGTGGACTCAAATGAGGGACCAAACATACTTAAACATAACTCTAAAAATACCCCCAAAAACCCTCTAAAACACCTCAAAACATTCATGGAAAGCATGCAAGAAATGGCTGAACAGGGCACTTTCGGCGGCAAGTTGGCGGCCGAAAGTCCTTCCAGAGCCGAAAGTCAAGCAGGTTCGGCGGCACCTTCGACGGCCGAAAGTGCCAAACAGAGACGAAACTCATTGATAGAGCATAATTTAGTCCATTTTATATTAAAATTATTGATAAATATTTACATGATTTCTGCTTAATTTAGTGCTTTTAATATTATTTTGCAGAAAATGGTGTAAAATGACACTTTGGAGAAAATACCCCTAAAACTGCCTTATTTGGAGCAAAAGAGAGCAAGCCTGCCAAGTTGAAATCATGTCAAGCTAAATATGGAAAGTTCTAAATAAGGAAAGTGGCAAAGAAGGAAAGAACATTCAGCCAAAGTAATTTGAAATTCAAATTTCAAATCAGCAAGTTGCCTTTTCCTTATTCAAGAAGCCATATCTCAAGCTGCCATAATTGAAGAGCCAAAGAAGGAAAGTATTTTGAAATTCAAATCTCCAAGATTCATATTCAGATATTGGATTTCAAGATCCCACTCATTAAGGAAGCCAAATCTCAAGATCACATGTTCCCCACTTTATGCCATGCACATTCAAGTTTCCATAAAAGGCTCCACCTTCCTCTTTAGTGAATGGGCACACTCCAAAAACGTGGGCAGCCTCTTGGACACACCTTGGGCAGTATCTTGAAGATCTTGGACAGCAATTAAAAGACTAAAGAGCCCCCACTTGCATGCTCCACGTTTTTGCCTTCACCCATACACAAAGAAGGCACATAACTCACCAAGGGCACTTTGGGAAGTCTCCAAAAGACTCATGGATACTAAAAAGGAAATAGGCAGCCTCTCAACACCTATTTAAAGGCCTCAAGAACACAAGAAGAGACACAATTCAACTCTCCAAATTCGGCCAAGCAAGGGCAGCCACACTCCAAGGGGCTTCTCCCCTCAATTTTGGTTCTTCTTTCTTCTTTTCTTTAATTTTCTGTTTTGGTTCAGCCATGAGTGGCTGAAACCTTTATTCTAGTTGAAGTTTGGTTGAAACTAAGGTTGTTTAAAAGGTTGTGAGATCTGAACATAAAGTGTTTGCTTTTGATTTATTCAATATTCATGCAATTGTGCTTAATTATAAAGATTGCTTTGTTGTTTTGATCAAATTGGCCACTTGATTCTTGATTGCAAAGTTAATTGATTGTTGATTAGGATATTTGTTAGTCCGTAATTGCTGGAAATATTCTGATCTAAGAACACTTGGTGTAAAAACCAAGGAATTATATGATCTAGCAACATCTCATACGTTTGAGTAGTTAGGGTTTGGATCTTTCTTGTTCTTCATGCAATTGGCAATTGTTTTGATGCCTATGGCCCAAGGACGTTCCTTGGCAATTTGTTGATTAGTAATTGGTTAGAGGACGTTCCCTAATCAATTTGTTCATAAGGAAAGACATGGTGGTGAGAAGCGTCTTCCACCCCCATAACCAACCTATTGAATCAATCAAGGTAACTATGTTTCAATGATCAACCCAAACAACCAAAGTGGATCCATATCTTCAACTAGACCTTTCTCTTATTGATTTCCTCTTTTATTTTTATTACTTGCTGTTTTAATTACTTTCATTAGTTGTTAATCAAATCATCTCAAACCCCCCTTTTTACTTTCCTTGCACTTTACTTTTGTTCTATTTGCAATCACTTGCTTTCTCTTGTGCTTACAATTGGTTTGATTGGTCTTGATTAAGATAAATAAATAGGTAATCAATTCTCTGTGGATACGATCCTTCACCACTGTCTACAGTTGTATTTGTAGGTAACCAAGAAGGTTATTTTTGACCGGCTTCGACAACCGCTCCTGTCAAAAATTGGCGCCGTTGCCGGGGAATTGATTTCACTTGTTGTTTATTTTTCTTTCATGGCCAAATCAGCACTCAAGGACATTCTTCCTTAAGATTCCAAAATCATGGATGAGGTAAGTACATCTGATTTTGATTCTCGAATTTCAAAACTAACCTCTCTTGTGGATAGCTATGTCATAGGTCGAGCTCAACGCTTTCAGCCACCAAGACCATATGGGATCTATTCATATGTAGGCCACCCAACTGATCAATGTCCTACACGTTATGAGTATGACCAACAAGTACATGCATATGGAGGATACTATGAACAGCCAAGGCATGATCCCTACCGTGACACATACAATCCGTATTGGGGAGACCAACCGAACTATGGCTATGATGAGGCTAACAACTACCAAGATTATCAAGGATATCAAGCCCAACCAGCACCACCAATGGACACTGATACTAATAATGAGGTTATGAAGACCTTGCAAATGATGCAACAACAAATGGGTCAAATGGCCATCTCATTGAATGCACTCATGTTAAGAAGAGAGCAAGAACTTCAAGATGTGGAGGATGATGAGGAAAGTTGGCAAGTACAAGAACAAGTTGCTGAAGAGACACAACCAGAATACTGTTTGTCCAAACAAACGGATCAAACAGAACTCGTTGATAATTCAAATATCATTGATTGTTTGAGCAAAGATAATTTTGATATAAAAGATGATATTCTAACCAATGATTCATGCAGCATCCAGCAGATTGAGGTTGTGCAGACAGAAGACATTCGGCCGCCGAACATGGACAACTTTCGGCCGCCGAACCCTACTGCCCTTCAAACACCAGATTCTGTTGCACCACCTCAGGAACACATTGAGCAAGACGTCCTTCGGCCGCCGAACATCTTTCGGCCGCCGAAACCAAGCGATCTTCAGACGCCGAATCCATCACCGCAGTCCACTCCGCAAACTGAAGACCTTCGGCCGCCGAACTCAGACACTTTTCGGCCGCCGAACCTTGTTCCACAGATTCCAACGCATATCAGTCTTCCACCTCAGTTAGGTCCTATGCAAAAGGAGGATACTGAACCCAATTATACCATTCATCCAATGCAAACAGCCCATGCTCATAAGGAACAAGTGGAAGTCCAAGAGCCAAAACCGAAGGAGCATGAAGATCAATGTCTTCCCAAACCTCCGGATAAGGTAGAGTTTGTTTTGCCAGATTTCAGTACTAAATTGCAGCTACACATGGAGAAACATGAATTGGAGTTCAAGGTGCTTCCCAATCATCTCAAGAATGCAAAAGCTAGAAACACACCTCATCTGAAAGAGGAGAAGCTCATCATGTTACTTCATGAGTACATGGAGAAAGTAGGATGGTTCATGACCCAATCAAAAGGAGCGCTACACTTTTTGCTCAATGCAATTGGGACTCTTTTCCCTTCCCCAATTACTTGAGCCTTGATCAAGAGGATCGCACCATGCACACCACACCCAGGGAAGTACTCAGTTTCCTTTGTTCTTTTATGTTTCTTATACATTGAGGACAATGCATGATTTAAGTGTGGGGGTGCATATATCTGAATTTTTACTTTTAAGTTTATTTTTGCTTTAATCTTTAGTTTGCTTGCATTAGGAAATTTTTTTCATTTTTGTTATTTTTATGCTTTCAATAAAACACACACAACCACAACCTTCTTCTTCTTCTTTTTGTTTTGCTCTACTCAACTGATGAACTATGTTGGATGAGTTTTTCTTGCCATGACCCCATTGATGTGATAACTCTTTAAACTTATGTTGAATCACCTGCAGTGAGTTATATTCATGTTTGAGAATTGCCTTTTGAATTGAATCTTTGAGTTTGCCATGGTGAAAAATATATTGATGACCCTCAATTGATTGAGAATAAATTAAAATTGTGTGAATGAACCTAATGTGACTTGCTTTGGTAATTGGTGTTGATTTGCCCAAATCATTGAGAGAAAGAAAATTCAGCAAAGGCAAAGACCTCAAAAGCACAAATTGAAAATTGTTCTAATGGTCAAAAGACTATGAACAAGGCTAGTAGCCACTTGGATAGGGGACCAACTGAAAAATCTAAAAGTGTTACATCTAAAATAGGTTGCTGACCTTTCCAAGCAAGATCTAAAGTGCAAAAGCCTGAATAAAGTACTTCAAGGTAAGGGCAAGTCAATCCAAAAGCTAGAAAAAGTCTTAACAAATTAATGTGCATGTCTCTCTTGAGGAAAACAAATCCTAGCCATGGTAAGCAAAGGGAAACAAGGAAAAGAGGTAAGTAATCTTCATGCATATATTCTTCACTGCAATGCTTCAAAATAGGGGTCTAAAGTAAGAGCCTAAGTGGAAATAAGGATCTAGAGCAAAGAAAACTTATTTGACTATGTTTGTTTGTTTGAGGACAAGCAAAAGCTTAAGTGTGGGGGTATTTGATAGAGCATAATTTAGTCCATTTTATATTAAAATTATTGATAAATATTTACATGATTTCTGCTTAATTTAGTGCTTTTAATATTATTTTGCAGAAAATGGTGTAAAATGACACTTTGGAGAAAATACCCCTAAAACTGCCTTATTTGGAGCAAAAGAGAGCAAGCCTGCCAAGTTGAAATCATGTCAAGCTAAATATGGAAAGTTCTAAATAAGGAAAGTGGCAAAGAAGGAAAGAACATTCAGCCAAAGTAATTTGAAATTCAAATTTCAAATCAGCAAGTTGCCTTTTCCTTATTCAAGAAGCCATATCTCAAGCTGCCATAATTGAAGAGCCAAAGAAGGAAAGTATTTTGAAATTCAAATCTCCAAGATTCATATTCAGATATTGGATTTCAAGATCCCACTCATTAAGGAAGCCAAATCTCAAGATCACATGTTCCCCACTTTATGCCATGCACATTCAAGTTTCCATAAAAGGCTCCACCTTCCTCTTTAGTGAATGGGCACACTCCAAAAACGTGGGCAGCCTCTTGGACACACCTTGGGCAGTATCTTGAAGATCTTGGACAGCAATTAAAAGACTAAAGAGCCCCCACTTGCATGCTCCACGTTTTTGCCTTCACCCATACACAAAGAAGGCACATAACTCACCAAGGGCACTTTGGGAAGTCTCCAAAAGACTCATGGATACTAAAAAGGAAATAGGCAGCCTCTCAACACCTATTTAAAGGCCTCAAGAACACAAGAAGAGACACAATTCAACTCTCCAAATTCGGCCAAGCAAGGGCAGCCACACTCCAAGGGGCTTCTCCCCTCAATTTTGGTTCTTCTTTCTTCTTTTCTTTAATTTTCTGTTTTGGTTCAGCCATGAGTGGCTGAAACCTTTATTCTAGTTGAAGTTTGGTTGAAACTAAGGTTGTTTAAAAGGTTGTGAGATCTGAACATAAAGTGTTTGCTTTTGATTTATTCAATATTCATGCAATTGTGCTTAATTATAAAGATTGCTTTGTTGTTTTGATCAAATTGGCCACTTGATTCTTGATTGCAAAGTTAATTGATTGTTGATTAGGATATTTGTTAGTCCGTAATTGCTGGAAATATTCTGATCTAAGAACACTTGGTGTAAAAACCAAGGAATTATATGATCTAGCAACATCTCATACGTTTGAGTAGTTAGGGTTTGGATCTTTCTTGTTCTTCATGCAATTGGCAATTGTTTTGATGCCTATGGCCCAAGGACGTTCCTTGGCAATTTGTTGATTAGTAATTGGTTAGAGGACGTTCCCTAATCAATTTGTTCATAAGGAAAGACATGGTGGTGAGAAGCGTCTTCCACCCCCATAACCAACTTATTGAATCAATCAAGGTAACTATGTTTCAATGATCAACCCAAACAACCAAAGTGGATCCATATCTTCAACTAGACCTTTCTCTTATTGATTTCCTCTTTTATTTTTATTACTTGCTGTTTTAATTACTTTCATTAGTTGTTAATCAAATCATCTCAAACCCCCCTTTTTACTTTCCTTGCACTTTACTTTTGTTCTATTTGCAATCACTTGCTTTCTCTTGTGCTTACAATTGGTTTGATTGGTCTTGATTAAGATAAATAAATAGGTAATCAATTCTCTGTGGATACGATCCTTCACCACTGTCTACAGTTGTATTTGTAGGTAACCAAGAAGGTTATTTTTTACCGGCTTCGACAACCGCTCCTGTCACTCATGCATGTTTGGCAGCACCTTCGGCGGCCGAAAGTGCCCTCCAGAGCCGAAAGTGCTCTTTCGGGGGCAGGTTTCGGCAGCCGAATGCTGCCTCCACAAGAGGGTTCGGCGGCCGAAACACCCTTCGGCTGCCGAACCTGGTTTCTGCCAAACGGGCAGAAACTTGGTTCAACATGCATAAACGCCTCCCAAACCTCCAAATCATGCATATATCTCAACCATCACATGCATACAAGTTCCTAGGGGCCTCAAAACATAATATACCCCAACTACAACACTTCAAACATACAAAATCAACACACATTGTTCAAAACATCAATATTAACCCATAAACTCAATATACAACCTAACATGCATTTCTACCCAAAGAACTCATAAAAACTTATTTAAAACCTACAAGAAGCTCAAGATCGGCTCTTACCTCTTGAAGATAGAGAGATAGACGACCTAAACTTGGAGATCCAAGAAAATGAGCTCCTGAGTTCCCAAAGCTCCAAAACTTGTTTCAAAAGTTCAAAACCTTCAATGCAAGCTTAAAACTCAAGAAAAATGGTTGGGATTTGGAGGAAAATCACTAGATTTGGAAGAGGGAGGTCGGAAGCTCGCTGTGGCCGAAAATGGGAGAAAGCTCGCCCATTTCGGCTAAGGGTCCCTTTTATAGTGGCTGGCCAGGCCACGTTCGGGGGCCGAAAGCGCTTTCGCATGCATGCCATGTTCGGCGGCCGAACTTTGAGTTTCGGCGGCCGAACCTGGACTTCCCTCACCTAAGCTTTCGGGGGCCTAACGTGCCTCCAAAACACATGCATGTTCGGCGGCCGAACTTGACCTTCGGCGACCGAACCTGGGTTTTCCTCCAAAGTTATTTTCATGCAAAAACTCATTTTCTTTCATGCTAAACACATTAAAACATTTTCATAAAACATGATTCTACCCTTCTAGAGGTTTCCGACAGCCGAGATTCCACCGGACGGTAGGAATTCCGATACCGGAGTCTAGCCGGGTATTACATTCTCCCCCCCTTAAGAACATTCGTCCCCGAATGTTCCTCAACTAGCACATAGCATGGCATACAACATAACATACACATAAGAAAACTAACCTTAGAAAAGATAAGGGTATTGCTGGAGCATGGACTCCCGTGTCTCCCAGGTGCATTCTTCCATATTATGGTGGTTCCAAAGGACTTTCACCATTGGGATTTCCTTGTTTCTCAACTTTCTGATCTGGGTGTCTAGGATCCGTACTGGTTGTTCAACATAGGTGAGATCCTCTTGGATCTCCACATCTGGCTCACTAAGAACCTTGCCCGGATCTGACACGAACTTTCTCAACATGGAAACATGGAAAACCGGATGGATTCTTTCCATTGAAGCAGGTAAATCCAGCTTGTACGACACATTCCCAATCCTTTGCAGGATCTCAAAGGGTCCGATGTACCGTGGAGCCAGCTTACCTTTCTTCCCGAACCGAACCACTCCTTTCATTGGAGACACCTTAAGCAATACCAGATCCCCCTCCTGAAACTCTACTTGCCTTCTGCGGATGTCTGCATAACTCTTCTGTCTGCTTGCAGCAGTCTTGATTCTTTCTCTGATTATGGGCACCACCCTGCTGGTGATCTCTACTAGCTCGGGTCCTGCTAAGGACCTCTCTCCTACTTCTTCCCAGCAAACAGGTGATCTGCACTTCCTTCCATATAAAGCTTCATATGGGGCCATCCCGATGCTAGCATGATGGCTGTTATTGTAGGCAAACTCCACCAAAGGTAGATGCTGCCTCCAAGAACCGCCAAAGTCCAGCACACACATTCTTAACATATCCTCTATGGTCTGGATGGTCCTTTCTGATTGTCCGTCCGTCTGTGGATGGAAAGCAGTGATAAAATCCAACCTGGTACCCATGGCATTCTGCAGACTCCGCCAAAACCTGGAGGTGAACTGGGGCCCTCTATCTGACACTATAGAAACAGGAACCCTATGCAGTCTGACGATCTCATCAACATACACTTGTGCCAACTTGTCCACAGAATAGCCACTCCTGACAGGGATGAAGTGAGCAGATTTGGTGAGTCTGTCCACAATCACCCATATAGAGTCCAATCTGTTGGACGTCGCTGGTAACCCCACTACGAAGTCCATAGCTATATTCTCCCATTTCCACTCTGGAATAGGTAGCGGGTTAAGCATTCCTGCCGGCTTCTGATGTTCTAGCTTCACCCTCTGACACACTTCGCAGGCTGACACGAACTGTGCCACTTCTTTCTTCATGGCTGGCCACCAGTAAACCTTCTTCAGATCTTGATACATCTTGGTGGCTCCGGGGTGAACGCTGTATCTCGCATTATGAGCCTCCCTCATAATGTCTCCTTTTAGCCCTATGTCATTTGGTACACACAATCGACTCCCATAGCGGAGGATCCCCTTACTGTCGAATCTGAACTCACTATCCTTGCCTGACTGAACAGTCCTGGCAATCTTTACTAATTCTGGATCCTCATGCTGTTTCTGAGCCACCTGCTCCAGAAACACAGGTGTCACTCTCATCTGGGCCACTAAAGCACCTGTACCAGACAACTCCAACTGTAGGCCTTCCTCAATGAGCTTGTAAAACTCCTTCACCACTGGTCTCCTCTCTGCTGTGATGTGGGATAGACTGCCTAGTGACTTCCGGCTTAGGGCGTCCGCCACAACATTCGCCTTGCCCGGATGATACTGAATCTTGCAATCATAGTCGCTCAGCAGCTCTACCCATCTCCTCTGTCTCAAATTCAAATCTCTTTGACTCAAGATGTACTGCAGGCTTTTATGATCTGTGAAGATCTCACATTTTACCCCATAGAGGTAGTGCCTCCACATCTTGAGTGCAAAAATTACCGCTGCCATCTCCAGGTCATGAGTAGGGTAATTCAACTCGTGCTTCTTCAGCTGCCTAGAAGCATAAGCAATCACCCTTTCATTCTGCATTAGTACACAACCCAGTCCCACACAGGACGCATCACAAAAGACTGTAAAGTCCTCATCACTAGATGGCAGGGCTAACACTGGTGCTGAAGTCAACCTCTTCTTAAGCTCTTCAAAACTCTCTTCGCACTGGTCGGTCCATACAAACTTCTGATTCTTCCTGGTCAACCTGGTCAGAGGAGTTGCAATTTTCGAGAAATCCTGAACAAACCTCCTGTAGTAACCTACCAAACCCAAGAAACTTCTAATCTCTGTTACTGAAGTGGGTCTAGGCCAGTTAGCCACAGCTTCTACCTTCTTGGGGTCTACTTCTATCCCGTTCTCTGACACTACATGCCCCAAGAATGAAATGCTCCTCAGTCAGAACTCACACTTGGAGAACTTGGCATACAAGCCATGTTCCCTCAAGGTCTGCAGAACCAACCTCAGATGATGGGCATGCTCCTCTGCATTCCTGGAATACACCAAGATATCATCTATGAAGACAATAACGAAGTGATCCAGGTACTGGCTAAATACTCTGTTCATGAGATCCATGAATGCTGCAGGGGCGTTAGTTAACCCGAACGGCATCACAAGGAACTCAAAATGCCCATATCTGGTCCTGAAAGCTGTCTTTGGCACATCCTCTTCCCTTATCCTCAGCTGATGGTACCCCGATCTCAGATCTATTTTGGAGAAACAACCTGCTCCTGCTAGCTAGTCGAATAGATCGTCGATCCTTGGCAGTGGGTACTTGTTCTTGGTAGTGACTTTGTTCAACTGCCTGTAGTCGATACAAAGTCTAAGGGATCCATCCTTCTTCCTCACAAACAAAACTGGAGCACCCCAAGGTGAGGTACTCGGTCGGATGAAGCCCTTGTCTACCAGCTCTTGTAACTGTTCTTTCAATTCCTTCAACTCGGCTGGAGCCATCCTGTAGGGAGGGATAGAGATCGGTCAGGTTCCAGGCATTAGTTCTATCTCGAACTCTATCTCCCTAGCAGGTGGTAAACCTGGCAGCTCGTCTGGGAAAACGTCTAGAAACTCTCTAACCACTGGCACCGAGGCGGGCTCTCTAACCTAACTGCTAAGTTCTCTCACATGAGCCAAATACCCCTGACATCCCTTCCTAAGCAACCTACGAGCCTGAAGAGCTGATACCAGACCTCTAGGTGTACCCCTCCTGTCTCCCCTGAAGACAACTTCTGACCCATCCTGACCTCTGAACCTGACTACCTTGTCCCTGCAGTCCAAGGTAACACCATGGGTAGATAACCAATCCATCCCTAGAATGACATCAAAGTCTGTCAAATCTAGAACCACAAGGTCGGTGGACAAGCATCTTCCCTTAACAAAGACTGGACTGCACTGGCAGACTGACTCTGCCACTGATGGATCACACTTGGGTCCACTGACCCAGAGAGGACACTCTAATCCAGAAGTCATCAGACCCAACCTCTCTACGGCTCTCGGAGCAATAAAAGAATGAGATGCACCAGGGTCCATCAATGCATACACATCAGAACACCCAATGATGAGATTACCTGCCACCACGGTGTTGGATGTGTTAGCCTCCTGCTGTGTCATTGTGAAGATCCGGGCTGGTGCTGATGGACCTTCACCTCTGAAACCCGCGGAAGAAGAGGCTGTCCCTCTCCCTTTGCCTCTGCCACTGGCCTGAGTCATGGCTGGAGCTGCTGGCTGAGCCACACTACCAGAAACTGTCTGCTGAGATTGTGTTCCAAAAGTTGCCTTAGGACACTCCCGAGCCATGTGTCCCTCTTGCCCGCATCTGAAGCAGGCTCCTGTCCCAACCCGACAAACTCCCCTGTATAGCCTACCACACTTTGCACAAACTGCATTATCCGCGCCAGAGCTTGAGCCACTCCCTAGTCCCAAACTGGACTTGACCTTATTCCAGAACTTGTTCTTCTTCGACTTCTTGAGACCTCTGTCCCACTTTTTACTGCCTGAAGCTGCTGCACCCAGAGAAGAAGAGCCTGGGGTCTTAGAACCGGAAGGCTGTGCCACTGACTGCTTGACTTTCCCCTCGATGATAGCACTAGCCTCCATCCTCCTAGCCATATCCACTATGGCATGGAAGCTCTCCCTATCTGCGGACTGAATCAAGGAGGAATACTTGGAGTGAAGTTTCATGATATACCTCCTTGACTTCTTCTGGTCTGTGTCAAGAGTTTGCCCTGCAAACGGCAACAGCTCCAAGAATCTGTCTGTGTACTCCTCTACACTCATTTCTTCTGTCTGCCTTAACTGTTCAAACTCAATCATCTTCATTTCTCTTGAACTGTCAGGAAAAGCCCATCCTGCAAATTCATTAGCAAACTCCTCCCATGATAGGCTGTCCACCCTCGGTTTCACATAGTTCTTGAACCACTCACGGGCCTTCTTGCATTTTAGGGTGAACCCAGCCATCTGAATGGCTCTGCTGTCCTCCGCTCCTATCTCATCTGTTATTGTCTTAACCTTCTCAAGATACACAAACGGGTCATCACCCGTTTCAAACTGGGGAGCACCCAACTTCATATAGTCGGTCATCTTGACCTTGCTCCCTCCAGATGAGCTAGGCTTAGGTATATGGGTGGCTGGAACTGTGGGTTCTACTGATGGTGGAGGAGGTGTGACATTTTCTGAGGTAGGGTTAGCTGGATTTGGATAGTAAGGTGGGGGTGGATACATTGGGTATTGTGAATATGGTGGGTATTAGGGTGGGTATGGCATCTGTGTGGGATAAGGGGTGAAACTAGGGTAATCCGATGTACCTCCCATCGAATACCCGGGATTTTGTGAGAAGTGTGGGTAGTGGGGTGGCTGAACAAATCCCGAGGCCTGAGTGCCTCCTTGGGACTCTCCCATACCTTCTTCTGACATACTAACTCCCAGACTGCCATCCCTTCTCTGCTCTACCTCCATATCATCAGGCATTCCCCCTAGAACTGTTCCCCTCACTGATCTGCTTCTATCCATATCCAGAGACCTTCTAGGGTCTCTTACTGCTCTTTTCCTGTTAGACCTACTAGACATTGCCCTAGGCAATGCTGGAGGACGGGCGCTCATGCCCTCATCCTCAGGTGGCACTCCAGTCAATCGTGCAGATCGACGAGTTCCTCTCATCCTGTTTTCTGAAAAACAGCACACATAGTACAAACATTAGCATCATATGGTTCATGTGGGCACACATGAACCCTCATCACATATATCACATATCATTAATGCACATGCATATTTTCATGGCATTTCACATCATCATACAAGACAGGACTCCATATCCTATCCTAGTGGACATGATCTTTCCTATTGTGCTTGACCTTCTATAACATCTATGAGCCCGACACTCTAGGTCCGACCATATGAACCTAGGGCTCTGATACCACTCTGTAACGACCCGGAAATCCAGACCGCTACCGGCGCTAGGATCCAGATCGGCGTAAGGCCGCCGGGACCCGTAGCAAGCCTGACATATAACCTGTGAACCTGTTCAATCCCATACATGATCATACATATGCATAAACCTGTAAACTTTCTCATACATCAACCAAGCTCAACCTGTGCATTCTCATAACCATAAACATAAACCTCCACTGGAGCCCTCATCAATATACTCCAATGGGGTATCTCATACATGCATTGAGCATGGTTAAACATAATCATCATAATAAAATCTATAGATCATGTATCAAGGGATAACAAACACATATGGTCAAGCACTACTCTAGTCCTCAATATCATATCATTACATTAAATGACCCTTCAATACTTTTTCAATACAGATTAGTTCATCATGTCCACATCTAACCATTCTATTACATAACTGAAGACTTTACTCTTCTACACTTCCTGGTCTATCCCGCACCTGCAAACCTGGGGGTTAAGGGAATGGGGTGAGCTACAAGAGCCCAGTGAGCAGAATAATAAAACATGACATTTTAAATTTATGCTTTCATGAAATGCGTCACATCACAAACAAGCCACATCAAGGGTAAACCAGTCACCAACTAGTCCCATCGTCATAACTGTTGCCAGCGGCGTAGTCAGAGGCTCACTGGACTTCCTGTAACATAACATAACTTACACTGCCCCAAGGCCTTATTAGGCACTTGGTCTTGGCGTCCCATGGTGCCAGGGGCGTAGTCAAAGGCTCCCTGGTCTTTCTTTCTCATAGTGCCAGGGGCGTAGTCAAAGGCTCCCTGGTCTTCCTGCCAGGAACTAGTGGATCATCCAGCATTTACCCACATCAACAACATAATATGCAATGCAACATATTCGTGATTTCTAATGCAAGCAACCTATAATATCACATGGCAATCGTGATGCATGAACATGCTCAAAAATTTATATTTCATTAAGTTAAAACTTAAGAGTTTATTCTACTCACCTCTGGCTAGCTTTGACAAGACACTGAAACAGCTATCACTGCTGGGGTTCTCGGTTCCTCGGGTCCAAACCTACACAGGTGGACTCAAATGAGGGACCAAACATACTTAAACATAACTCTAAAAATACCCTCAAAAACCCTCTAAAACACCTGAAAACATTCATGGAAAGCATGCAAGAAATGGCTGAACAGGGCACTTTCGGCGGCAGGTTCGGCGGCCGAAAGTCCCTCCAGAGCCGAAAGTCAGGCAGGTTCGACGGCACCTTCAGCGGCCGAAAGTGCTAGACAGAGACGAAACTCATGCATGTTCGGCGGCACCTTCGGCGGCCGAAAGTGCCCTCCAGAGCCGAAAGTGCTCTTTCGGGGGCAGGCTTCGGCAGCCGAATGCTGCCTCCACAAGAGGGTTCGGCGGCCGAAACACCCTTCGGCTGCCGAACCTGGTTTCTGCCAAACGGGCAGAAACTTGGTTCAACATGCATAAACGCCTCCCAAACCTCTAAATCATGCATATATCTCAACCATCACATGCATACAAGTTCCTAGGGGCCTCAAAACATAATATACCCCAACTACAACACTTCAAACATACAAAATCAACACACATTGTTCAAAACATCAATATTAACCCATAAACTCAATATACAACCTAACATGCATTTCTACCCAAAGAACTCATAAAAACTTATTTAAAACCTACAAGAAGCTCAAGATCGGCTCTTACCTCTTGAAGATAGAGAGAGAGACGACCTAAACTTGGAGATCCAAGAAAATGAGCTCCTGAGTTCCCAAAGCTCCAAAACTTGTTTCAAAAGTTCAAAACCTTCAATGCAAGCTTAAAACTCAAGAAAAATGGTTGGGGTTTGGAGGAAAATCACTAGATTTGGAAGAAGGAGGTCGGAAGCTCGCTGTGGCCGAAAATGGGAGAAAGCTCGCTGTGGCCGAAAATGGGAGAAAGCTCGCCCATTTCGGCTAAGGGTGCCTTTTATAGTGGCTGGCCAGGCCACGTTCGGGGGCCGAAAGCGCTTCCGCATGCATGCCATGTTCGGTGGCCGAACTTTGAGTTTCGGCGGCCGAACCTGGACTTCCCTCACCTAAGCTTTCGGGGGCCTAACGTGCCTCCAAAACACATGCATGTTCGGCGGCCGAACTTGAGCTTCGGCGGTCGAACCTGGGTTTTCCTCCAAAGTTATTTTCATGCAAAAACTCATTTTCTTTCATGCTAAACACATTAAAACATTTTCATAAAACATGATTCTACCCTTCTAGAGGTTTCCGACAGCCGAGATTCCACCGGACGGTAGGAATTCTGATACCGGAGTCTAGCCGGGTATTACAGTCAGGCTGCATGGGGTTCCTGTTTCAATAGTGTCCGATAGAGGGCCCCAGTTCACCTCAAGGTTTTGGCGGAGTCTGCAGGATGCCATGGGTACCAGGTTGGATTTTAGCACTGCTTTCCATCCACAGACGGACGGACAGACAGTCAGAAAGGACCATCTAGACAATAGAGGATATGCTTAGAATGTGTGTGCTGGACTTTGGCGGTTCTTGGAGGCAACATCTGCCTTTGGTGGAGTTTGCCTACAATAACAGCCATCATGCTAGCATCGGGATGGCTCCATATGAAGCTTTGTATGGGAGGAAGTGCAGATCACCTATTTGCTGGGAAGAAGTTGGAGAAAAGGCCTTGGCAGGGCCTGAGCTTGTAGAGATCACCAGCAGGGTGGTACCCATAATCAGAGAAAGGATCAAGACTGCTGCAAGCAGACAGAAGAGTTATGCAGACATCCGCAGGAGACAAGTAGAGTTTCAGGAGGGAGATCTGGTATTGCTCAAGGTGTCCCCCATGAAAGGAATGGTTTGTTTTGGGAAGAAAGGTAAGCTGGCTCCACGGTACATCGGACCCTTTGAAGTCTTGTAGAAGATTGGGAACGTATCGTACAAGCTAGATTTACCTGCTTCAATGGAAAGAATCCATCCGGTTTTCCATGTTTCCATGTTGAGGAAATTCGTGTCAGATCTGGGCAAGGTTCTTAGTGAGCCTGATGTGGAGATCCAAGAGGATCTCACCTATGTGGAGCAGCCAGTATGGATCCTAGACACCCAGATCAGAAAGTTGAGAAACAAGGAAATCCCGATGGTAAAAGTCCTTTAGAACCACCACAATATGGAGGAATGCACCTGGGAGACACGGGAGTCTATGCTGCAGCAGTACCCTTATCTTTTCTAAGGTTAGTTTCTTATGTATGACGTGATGATTGTATGCATGAGCTAGTTGAGGAACATTCGGGGACGAATGTTCTTAAGGGGGGAGAATGTAATACCCGGCTAGACTCCGATATCGGAATTCCCACCGTCCGGTGGAAATTTCGGATGTCGGAGACCTCTAGAAGGGTAAAAGCATATTTTTATGAAATGTTTTAATGTGTTTTATGTTTTTAAACAAGAAGGAAAATGAGTTTTTGCATGAAAATAACCTTGGAGGAAAACTCAGGTTCGGCCGCCGAAACTCAAGATTCGGCCGCTGAACATGCATGCGCTTCGGGAGTGCTTTAGGCCCCCGAAAACATAAGTGAGGATAGTCCAGGTTCGGCCGCCGAACCTCAAGTTCGGCCGCAGAACATGGCATGCATGCGGAGGCACGTTCGGCCCCCGAATGTGGCCTGGCCAGCCACCTATAAAAGGGTTCCTTAGCCGAAAACGGGCGACCTTTTTCTCCCCATTATCGGCCAAGGTGAGCTCTCCGCCATCCCTCACCAATCTTGAGTTCTTTCCTTCAAATCTTTCAAGATTTTCATGATTTTTCACTTTGTTTTGAAGTTTTTGAGCTTTTGAGCAAGTTTTGGAGCTTGAAGGTTCAAGGAGCTCTCCCTCTCCCATCTCCGAGTTTAGGTCATCTCTCTCTAGATCTTCAAGAGGTAAGAGCCGATCTTAAGCTCATTGCATGTTTTAAGTGAGTTTCAAGTAGATATATGGGGTAGAAAATACATGTTAGGTTTTTGTTATGTTTATGGGTATATTTTGTGTTTATGAACAATGTGGATGTTTGATGTGTTGTAGATGGGGTTTAGGTTAGTTGAAGCCCCTAGGAACTTGTATGCTTGAGTATGCATGTTGTAGAATAGGAAAAATGCATGTTTGGAAGGTTTGGGAGGCATTTGTGCATGAGGAGCTGAAGTTTCTGCCCTTTGGCAGAAACCAGGTTCGGCAGTCGAAGGACTTTCGGCCGCCGAACATAGCTGAGAGGCAAGCCTTTCGGCTGCCAAAGCCTGCCCCCGAAAGAAGACTTTCGTCTCTGTCTGGGAGTTTCGGCCGCCGAACATGCATGAGTTTCGTCTCTGTCTGGGAGTTTCGGCCGCCGAACATGCATGAGTTTCGTCTCTGTCTGGGAGTTTCGACCGCCGAAAGTGCTTTCGAACATGCATGAGTTTCGTCTCTGTCTGGGAGTTTCGGCCGCCGAACCTGCCTGACTTTCGGCTCTGGAGGGACTTTCGGCTCTGGAGGGACTTTCGGCCGCCGAAAGTGCCCTGTGCAGCCCCCCTTTGCATGTTTTTCCATGATGTTTTGAGATGTTTTATGGGGATTTTTGGGGAGTATTTTAGAGTTATGTTTGTGTGTGTTTGGTCCCTCATTTGAGTCCACCTGTGTAGGTTCGGACCCGAGGAACCGAGGACCCCAGCAGTGAGTCAGCTGCTTCAATCTTTGTCAGAGCTAGCTGAGGTGAGTAGAATAAACTCTTAAGTTTTAATGAAATGAAATATAAATTTTGAGCACGTGCATGCATCATGAATGCCATATGATATTTTAGGTTGGTTGCATTAAAAATCACGAATATGTTGCATTGCGTATTATGTTGTTGATGTGGGTAAATACTGGATGATCCAATAGTCCCTGGCAGGAAGTCCAGTGAGCCTTTGACTACGCCCTGGCACAGAGATGAGAAAGTCCAGTGAGCCTTTGACTACGCCTGGCACTAAATGGGACACCAAGACCAGGTGCCTAGTAAGGCCCTGGGGCAGTGTAAGTTATGTTATGTTTACAGGAAGTCCAGTGAGCCTTTGACTACGCCCTGGCACAGAGATGATATGGGACTACTTGGTGACAGGTTTACCCTTGATGTGGCTTGTCTGTGATGTGATGCATTACATGATAGCATGTATTTTTAAATGCTTTTACTATTCTGCTCACTGGGCTCTAGTAGCTCACCCCTTTCCCTTAATCCCCCAGGTTTGCAGGTACAGGGTAGACCAAGAGGTCAACAGGAGTAAAGTTGTTTTATGTAATAGTTAGAAGTTGTGGACATGATAAATTGTGTAATGATGTAAAGAAATGAATAGTCATGTTATGTAATGATAATATTGAGGATTAGTGTCTGTGCTTGACCGAGTATGTATATTGATCCCTTTGTAAACATGATCTATATTTTATGATGTTTATGTTCCACCAAGCTTGTGTATGATGAGATACCCCATTGGAGCATTTGAGGAGAGCTCCATTGTGAGGGTTATGTTTATGTTTATGAATATGTTTATGTACATGCACAGGTTGAGCTTGGTTATGGAAAGAATAAGTTTACAGGTTTATGAGTATGTTTGATCATGTATGGGATTTGACAGGTTCACATGCTATATGTCAGGCTTGCTATGGGTCCCGGCGGCCTTAAGCCGATCTGGATCCTAGCGCCGGTAGCGGTCCGGTTTCCGGGTCATTACAGTTTCGGCCGCCGAACCTGCCTGTGGATGCATGGTTTGGCCGCCTAACCTTGCCCCTGAAAGTTGACTTTCGGATCTGGAGCAGACTTTCGGCCGCCGAAGGTGCCGCCAAAAGTGCCTGACTTTCAGATCTGGAGTGAGGGTTCGGCCGCCGAAAGTGCCCCCGAACCTGCATGGCTTTCAGCTCTGGAATGGACCTTCGGCTGCCGAAAATGCCGCCGAAAGTGCCCTGTCCAACCCTTTCATGGTTGTTTTCTATGCATTTTTTGAGGTCGTTTTAGGGGGTTTTTGCGGAGTTGTTTATGAGTTCTTTAGAGTGTGTTTGGCACCTCATTCGAGTTCACCTATGTAGGATCGGACCCGAGGGACCGAGGAGGCCATCAGTGTTAGCTGTGCAGAGTCAGTCCAGCGTCTGCCACAGGTGAGTAGAACTAAACCTAATCTTTTATTTAAAGAAATCAAATGCCTAAAGCATGTTCATGCGTCATGATTATATGTGATAGGTTGATTGCACTAGTTTCACGAATATGACGCATTGCATTGTTTACTGTTGATGTGGATGGACCAAGGCGACCCCAATAGCCCATAGATCTGTCATGATGAAAAGTCCTGTGTGAGTCCTTTGAGAGCCGGGCATTGATGGATAAGTCCTATGTGAGCCCTTTTAGGGTCGGGCACCATGTTATGTGATTGAAAGTCCTGTGTGAGCTCTTTGTGGACCGGCCATTATTGAAAGTCCTGTGTGAGCTCCTTCGGGGGCCGGGCACCGGCAGAGGGAGTTTTGAGGTCATGTCCAATCCGTGATGTGAATGTTTGTGTTGTGACGCATTTCATGAAAGCATGTAATTAATGAACTGTTTTCTTTGTTTCTACTCACTGGGCTTTTTAGCTCACCCCTCTCCCCTAACCCCAGGTTTGCAGGTCTGAGGAAGATTGGGAAGTCTCAAGAGTTAAGGTTTTGCTTTTGTAATAGATTAGTGTTTTAGTGTGGACATGTAATGTAAATTGATATAATGTATAATAAGATAATGCAATGAGATGTAATGTAAAGTAGAGTTATGTTTATGGATTAGTAATGTACTTGGCCCTAAGACTTGGTTAGTCCCTTTTTAAATACATGATGTATGTTATGTTTTAGTGTTGAGTTGCGGTTGAACCAAACTTGTGGCATGTGTTGTTTACCATGCTAGAGTATTTATTGAGGACCCTAGTGGTGGTTTCATGTTTATGGTTCTGATGCATGCACAGGTTAGGTTTTAGTTCTTTGGATGTGATCCCAGCTTGATGTAAGTTATGTTGACCCAGCTAGAGCTTTTGTTGAGGACTCTAGTAGGGGGGTTCTTTATGTTTACAGTTATTTAGCATACAGATCAAGCTCGGTATATACATCAGATGTTTAAGTTTTTATGTTAATGTTTTGATCATGTATGGGATTTGACCAGGTGACAGGATGTATGTTAGGCTTGCTACGGGTCTCAGCAGCCTTAAGCCGATCTGGATCCTAGCGCCGGTAGCGGTCCGATTTTTGGGCTGTTATAGAGTGGTATCAGAGCCCTAGGTTCAAATGATCGGACCGATGGGGTATAGAGAGCCCTAGGTTCACATGATCGGACCTATAGAGTGTTGTCGGGCTCATAGAGGTCATAGAAGGGCAAGCACAATAGGAAAAATCATGTCCACTAGGATAGGATGTGGAGTCCTGTCTTGAACAATGATGTGTAATGCCATGATTTTATGCATGCGCATTAATGTTATTCAATGTATGCTATGTGTGCTGTGGGTTCATGTGTTTCCACATGAACCGTATGATGCTAATGATTGTTTGTATGCTTGTGTGTTGTTCTTCAGAGGAGCCAGAATGCGAGGCACTCGTCGATTTGTGGAATCAACTGGAATTCAGCCTGAGAGGGAAGGTGTGGACACCTTTCCCCCTTCTCTGCCAAGAGCGCAGTCGTGGGGAGTCAGCAGATGGGGAACATCAAGGGACCCTGGAAGGTCTTTTGATGCAAGCAGAGAAGGAATGGCTCCAAGAAGGATGTCAGCTAGTATGAGGGAAGTAGAGATGGATGTTCAGAGAAGAGATATCAGTTTGGGAGTCAGAGTGCCAGAAGAAGGTATGGGAGATTCTCAGGAGGATGCTTAGACTCAGGATTCCAGAATCTCAGGTTCTGGAGGGATTGATCCCTCCATTCTGAGTACAGCTGCCACGAGAAGTAAGAAGTGGAGTAGAACCCTAAAGGGGAAGAAGAGTAGGTTCTGGAAGAATTTGAAGTCTAATCTGGGATTAGGTGGTGGTTCGAGCTCTGGCTCAGGCAGTTCAAGATGCTTGAGGTGTGGGAGGCCGCACAAAGGAGTCTGCCGTTATGGGATTAATCTCTGTTTCAGGTGCGGACAGGAAGGGCACATGGCACGTGAGTGTCCTACTACGCCCCGGGTAGCACAGTCTCAACGGTTAGCTTCAGATAGAGCGGCTCAACCAGTAGCTCTAGCCATGTTGCAGGTTGGTGGTCGAGGCAGAGGGAGAGGGTCAGTCCCTCATTCCTCAGGTTTCCGTGGAGAAGGTCCGTCAGTTCCAGCTCGGATCTTCACTCAAGCTCAGCAAGGGGCAAACACATCGAACACAGTGGTGCCAGGTATGCTCACTTTTGAATGTGCTGATGTGTGTGTTTTTATGGACCCTGGTGTTTCTCTTTCTTTAGTTGCTCTAAGAGCCGGCAAGGGGTTGAGTTGATAACTTCTAGACTACAGTGTACTCTTTGGGTCAGTGGACCCAAGTGTGATCCATCTGTGGCAGAGTTAGTCTGCCGGTTTAGTTTTGTGTTAGCTGAGGGTAGATGCTTTCCACCCGACCTTGAGGTGCTAGACTTGACTGTCTGGACGTCATTCTAGGGTTGGATCAGTTTTTCTACTCGTGGTGCTATCTTGGTCTGTAGAGACAAGGTAGTCAGGTTCTAAGGACAGAATGGGTCAAAAGTAGTCTGCTGAGGGGACAATGTAGGGATGCCTAGAGGTTCGATGTCAGCCTATCAGGCTCGTAGGGTGTGTAGGAGGGGTTGTCAGAGGGTTCTAGCTCTTGCTTGAGAGTTTAGTAGTCAGGTCAGGGAACCAGCCTCAGTGCCAGTTGTTAGAGAGAGTCTTAGATGTCTTCCCAGACGAGCTGTCAGGTTTACCACCTGTCATGGGGATAGAGTTGAGCTTAGGAGTGGTGTCTGGACCCAGAACCATTTCTATCCTTCCCTACAGGATGGCACCTGCAGAGAGAGAAGTAGTAGTCAGTGTAGTTGCGAGGCTTGGTAGAAAAAGGTTTTATCCGACCTAGTACCTCACCCTGGAGTATTCCAGTGTTGTTGTGGGAGACCCTGTGTCAACTCCAGGCAGTTGAACAAGGTCACTACCAAGGACAGGTATTCCCACTCAGGATTGATGACCTATGGGATCAGCTAGCAAGAGCTGGTTGTTTTCCTAGATAGATCTGAAATCCGGGTACTACCTGTAGAGAGTTAGAGATAGTATAGTCTAGTAGAGGAGTAGAAAGAAGAGAAAGGATCAGAGTGGCGCAGTGGAAGCGTGTTGAGTCCAGGAGGAAGTTGGGGTATTGCTAAGGTGTCTCCTATGGAGAGAATCCATTCGAATTTCCATGTTCCATGTTATGGAAGTTCGTGTCAGATCCAAGTGAGGTTCTTAAAGAACCAAAGGTGGAGACCTTAGGGGGTCTCACCTATGTTGAGCAGCCAGTGCGGATCATTGACACACAAGTCAGAAAGAGAAGGAACAGGAAAGTCCCGATGGTGAAAGCCCTTTGGGATCGCCAGCATGGGCGAGTTCGCTTGGGAGAACCGGGAGTTTATACTCCAGCAGTACCTGTGTCTCCCTTTGGAAAGAGGTTTTAAGTTTTGCTTGCTTGTTTACTTGCTTGCTTATGTATGCTTAATGCTATGTTTTTGAGAATGCCTATTTGTTGTGGAACATTCGGGGACGAATGTTCTTAAAGGGGCGAAGAATGTAATACCCTGCTAGATTCCGGCATCGGAATCCCTACCTTCCAGATGAATATCCATTGGAATCTGGAATTCTGAGGATGCCAGAGTCTTCTAGTGGGGTAAAATGTGTTTTCTAAAAATGTTTTCACATGATTTTATGGTTTTAAAAGGAAAAGAAGTTGAGTTTTTAAAAGAATAGGCCAAGGAGGCATTTGCCAGGTTCGGCTGTCGAATCTCAAGTTCGGCCGCCGAACATGGGGCTGTTTCGGGAGTGCTTTAGGCTTCCGAAAGTGTTGAGGGTAGAAGCCAGGTTCGGCCGCCGAACATGCATGAGTTTAGGAGGCACGTTAGGCTGCCGAAGGTGGTCGATCAGGCCACCTATAAAAGGCCCTCAGACCGAAAATGGGCGAGTTTTCTCCCCATTCTCAAGCTCAAGTGTGTTCATGTCCTCCTTTAGTCGTTTTCATGCTTTTTCTTCAATCCTTCACGTTTTTATAAGTTACTTGGTGATTTTGAAGAGTTTTAAAGCTTAAAACAAAGTTTTGGAGCTTGGAGATTCAAGGAGTTGTTTCCTCCACATCTCCAAGTTAGGGATCGCACCAACCCTCGATCTTCAGTGTAGATCTTTGATTCCTTTTCGTTTTAATGAAGTTTTAAGTAAGTTTAATGATGTTTTGATGGTTGAGTATGGGTAGATATGCATGTTAAGGTTTTTGGGTTTTATGCCCAATGTTTGCTTATATGATGTTATGTTGAGAAGTTTATGACGGTTTATGTCCCTTTATGCTTGTGGGAGTGTGTATGCATGTTTGGGAGAGAGTATGTGAGGTTTTGGTTTGTTTTGGAGGGTTGGGAGGCTGGTATGCGCAAGGGCTGAGTTCTGGATGAACTCAGGTTCGGCCGCCGAAAGTGGTTTCGGCCGCCGAACCTGCCTGTGGATGCATGGTTTGGCCGCCTAATCTTGCCCCCGAAAGTTGACTTTCGGATCTGGAGCAGACTTTCGGCCGCCGAAGGTGCCGCCAAAAGTGCCTGACTTTCGGATCTGAAGTGAGGGTTCGGCCGCCGAAAGTGCCCCCGAACCTGCATGGCTTTCGGCTCTGGAAGGGACCTTCAGCCGCCGAAAGTGCCCTGTCCAGCCCTTTCATAGTTGTTTTCTATGCATGTTTTGAGGTCGTTTTAGGGGGTTTTTGGGGAGTTGTTTATGAGTTGTTTAGAGTGTGTTTGGCACCTCATTCGAGTCCACCTGTGTAGGATCGGACCCGAGGGACCGAGGAGGCCATCAGTGTTAGCTATGCAGAGTCAGTCCAGCGTCTGCCAGAGGTGAGTAGAACTAAACCTAATCTTTTATTTAAAGAAATCAAATGCCTAAAGCATGTTCATGCATCATGATTATATGTGATAGGTTGATTGCACTAGTTTCACGAATATGACGCATTGCATTGTTTACTGTTGATGTGGATGGACCAAGGCGACCCCAATAGCCCATAGATCTGTCATGATTGAAAGTCCTGTGTGAGTCCTTTGAGAGCCGGGCATTGATGGATAAGTCCTGTGTGAGCCCTTTTAGGGTCGGGCACCATGTTATGTGATTGAAAGTCCTGTGTGAGCTCTTTGTGGACCGGCCATTATTGAAAGTCCTGTGTGAGCTCCTTCGGGGGCCGGGCACCGACAGAGGGAGTTTTGAGGTCATGTCCAATCCGTGATATGAAATGTTTGTGTTGTGACGCATTTCATGAAAGCATGTAATTAATGAACTGTTTTCTTTGTTTCTACTCACTGAGCTTTTTAGCTCACCCCTCTCCCCTAACCCCAGGTTTGCAGGTCTGAGGAAGATTGGGAAGTCTCAAGAGTTAAGGTTTTGCTTTTGTAATAGATTAGTGTTTTAGTGTGGACATGTAATGTAAATTGATATAATGTATTATAAGATAATGCAATGAGATGTAATGTAAAGTAGAGTTATGTTTATGGATTAGTAATGTGCTTGGCCCTAAGACTTGGTTAGTCCCTTTTTAAATACATGATGTATGTTATGTTTTAGTGTTGAGTTGTGGTTGAACCAAACTTGTGGCATGTGTTGTTTACCACGCTAGAGTATTTGTTGAGGACCCTAGTGGTGGTTTCATATTTATGGTTCTGATGCATGCACAGGTTAGGTTTTAGTTCTTTGGATGTGATCCCAGCTTGATGTAAGTTATGTTGACCCAGCTAGAGCTTTTGTTGAGGACTCTAGTAGGGGGGTTCTTTATGTTTACAGTTATGTAGCATACAGATCAAGCTCGGTATATACATCAGATGTTTAAGTTTTTATGTTAATGTTTTGATCATGTATGGGATTTGACCAGGTGACAGGATGTATGTTAGGCTTGCTACGGATCCCGGCGGCCTTAAGCCGATCTGGATCCTAGCGCCGGTAGCGGTCCGGTTTCCGGGCTATTACAATATTGGTTGGAGAAAGTTTTTTACCATTAATTGTCCATCCTATGTTGAGTTGTGCCGAGAGTTTTATACTACTTTTGAATTTTCATATGATGTTCAAAATTTCAATTTAAATATATCCCTTGTTCACTTTAGGTTAAGAGATAAGTTGGTGCATTGCGGGTGTCTATGACCATGAATATGTAAATACAGCTACATACTTGGATTCTTTATGTGATTATCCAGCATATTGAGATCCAAATTTGGTTTATAAAGAATTAACAGGGAACTCCACACTTGAATTTAAGGGTGGTAAGTCCAAAGCAAATGAAATTCAAAGCTCCGCCCTTAGATACATCCATAGGTTCCTCCGTAACACTTTTTTTTTTTTATAAAGTTAAAGATTCCACCAAGCTAACTAAGTATGAGCTATTCTTTCTTTGGTGTATGTTGCATAAATATAATGTCAATGTTGGTTTTTGGTTAGTCTCCCAATTCAAGACTATTTCTGAGAATAAACGCGACATTTATTTAGGTTCTGTGATCTATATATTAGCTATTGGAATGGGTCTGATGATACATAGAACACTGATTTACACATTACTGAGTACATTCTTCCTTTAGATATTCATGCATTTAATTTTATGGGCTTACTTGCCTCAACGAGAGGAAGAAAATTGTGTTTTATCCTCCAGGTCCTATTATTCTACCTCGATCACGCTTATTTCGGTCAGAAAACAAATTAGGACCATCTATCTCAACTCCTTCAGAATCTGATGGCAATTTTTGGCTAGACAGAATTGAAGATCAAATGCAGCTTATTGATGCCAAATTGGATGTGATACTCCCCATTTGGGGTTGCCTATACCCCAACCACCACCAACCTAAAGTTTCAGTGGTGACTTGCTCCTCAGGGAAGTTCTCTATATTCTCTCTCTCATTTATTCGGTCTTTTATATTGTTGAGCTTTTCCGTTGCTTCCATTTTGTTACACATTGAGGATAATGTGAGGAGTAAGTGTGGGGGGTATTAGGAATAGAAGTGTTAAGTGTGGGGAGATATTGGGAATAGAAGTGTTTCTTTTGTGATTGTCGTGATGGCTATTGTACATATTCTTTTATACTATTTCTGTTATTTTACTATTGTATCTTGCACATTTTTATTGCCAAATGTGACAGGCTTGCCCAAGCCTGTCTGTTTCTCAGGGCTTGCACTTGCTTATTAATTTATTATTTTCGATTTTCTCTTCATATTATTAAAAAAAATAAGTCCTTACTTGCCATGAGAAGTTTGAGATGTCCTTATCAAAGAATTTTAAATTTTTATGCAATTTAATGCTAGCTTGAATAGCATAAGTTTTTCTTTGTTCATTTTTAGTCTTTTTTTAAGGCTTATTTTGAAAGTTTATGAAGTATGGTCCTTATTTAAATAGTTGGATAATGAATGCATGCTTTAAACTGATTGCTACCCTTTGATAAGAATGACACAAAGAAAATTGTCTAGACTGGGTTTTATTATTACAAAAAAAAAAGAAAGGAAAAAATAAGTCATTACACTCCGATGACCCACTCCTCTAGTCATTTGGTTACCAACTTGATGGTTCAAGTAATGTGGTACTTGACAACCTTTTAAGATGATTCTGTATGAAAAAATCGGTGTTTGGGAGAGTATCACCCCTTTTGAGCCGTTTAAAAACTCGCCTCATGCTTTCAGTTAGGTGACCATGAGTGGAACTAGTAGCCACCTGAGTTGAACAACCTGTGGTAAGTGGCTCAGTAATCATTTGTTTCATGTTCACTTCGTAGGCTTTAGGTAAGATATTGTAGGAAGTGTAATAAAACCCCAAAAAAATCTTTAATTTTTACTGATTTAGTCAAAATTTCTAAAGTTTATTCTTTTAAAAGGGTAGCTTAATATCAAATGATGGCATTTTAATATTCTATGTGCTTAAAGTTGGATTTAGGCCTACTTTATGTCTTGAGAAATATGTTTTAAAACTGAGACTTATTGTAATGAACTTTGATGAATTTAAGCTATTTCTAATATTATCTTATTGCATGATAATTTGGTTATTTGCTTTGGACAATTAAATTTTAATTAGTTGAAGACAAGGTTGTGTTGTTCGGGGATCCGAATTTCTGTGCTTGAGGACAAGCAATGTGCAAGTGTGGAGAATTCTGATGAATTGTAAAACTCACTACTTTTTTCATATTAATTTTCATGATTTTGTTATGATTTTGATGGTAAAAACTGAATTTTTACTTGGACCTTGATTTTGGACAAGTTTGGAGCTGAAAGTGTGAAAAAGAACCAGCAGAGACTATTTTAGAGCTGTTTTGGACTGAAAAGTTCTGTCTTACTCAAGATTGTGACCCAAGCTCGACAGATAGATAGCAGAGTTTTAGTTTTGACAGCTGTATAGGCAAATACGATCAGATGAATGATTAGGTTAACAACCGTAGAAGAATTTATTGATTTATTTCTTTTAAATTTTGAATATTCGCTTTAATCTTTTTATTGGTAAAAGCCTATATATAAAGACTCTTTTAGAAGAAGGAAAGCATCTCTCCTCATCCTTTAACTCCTCTCTCTTTCATCTCTTCACTTTGGTTTCTTCAGCCAAACCTCTTTTTCCTTCTTCTTATTATTTTTTCTGCAATTTTGTTATGGTCCTTAGTGGTTAAATACTCTTTTTCAGTTGAAGGTTAATCTAGATGAGATTTTATTAAAGTTGTGAGATATAATCTTATTTTCTATTCATCTTAATTTCTGCTTTCATTTTTTTTTTTGTTTATAAGGAACACCACCTTTATTGTTGTCTTCTTAGAAATTCAAGAGGCTTATTGAATATACTAATTAAACAACATACTGCTAATTAACTCAAGTAAATACGTAATTATTTAATTAAATTAATACAAAGTAGCAATTAGCATATCTATTTATATTAATAAATTGAGTAATTTGGTTTAAATAATATACTTGCAATTATAAATCAAGTTTGGGTTCTTTTTTTAAAGCAATTAATTAATTAAATCTACACGTTTGTTGGGATTGTTAATTAATTAGAAATTAATTTATCACTTTACAAATTAATCTAAACTTAAGAAAAAATTGGTGGGATTCGCTTGTTTGAACACTATAACCAAACAATGGAAAATTAAGTTAATTACCTTTTGAATCAATGATCAACTGTTAAACCCTCAACTTTGATTATCTTTAACTGAGTTTTTAAATTAATTATTTATTTCATCATTCCATCACACTTATTTTACTTCTTTTTAAGTTTTCTTGAAATCAAATTTTCAATAGAAATTCCTTCTTCTCTCTTTCATTTTAAATAACTCTTCTTTTTCTATACTTGTCATTTGAATTAAATAAATTGAAGGTCTCTGTAGGATCGAGACTCATTCACCCTATCTATAAGAATTATTGAATTAGAAAAGAGGAATCGGTTTTAATTGACGGATTCGACACCCGTCACTTATCACAAAAGCTCTAGTAGTAATAACAATCAGTGGTTGTTGGACTCAGGTTGTAGTAATCATCTAAGTGAAAACAAGGAAGTTTTTATTGAGTTAGATCAAACTTTCTATTCTTCAATGAAACTTGGTGACAACTATAAAATTCTAATTCTAGGGAAAGAGAGGATCCCTATTAAAGTCAATAATGGGTCTTTAGACTATATTTTTGAAGTGCATTATGCTCCAAATATTTATCAAAATCTATTAAATGTGGCACAACTAGCAGAAAAGTGTTATGATTTTTGTTTCAACAAGTACAAGTGCATTGTCAGTAATGTTAAAAAAAAGTGTTATCCTAAAAATAAAGATGTCAATAAGTAGACTATTTTCAACGCATGTCAATGATGGTAATTCTTCTTATTATAACTCTATGACTATTAATGATAATTTGGTTATGGCATATGCATTTTGGATACTTGAAATTTGAAAGCATCAAATTCCTTGCAATTAAAGAACAGGTTTCAAGCTTACCAAGTATTCAAGTTCCTAAGTGAATTTGTGAACATTGTGTTCTAGACAAGAAGCATAAAGATCTATTTCCTACAAGTCAAGCATGGAGAGCTAAAGGACCACTTAAGCTTATGCATTCATCTTTGTATTATGTGGAGGTTCCATCTAATGAAAGTATCAGATACTTCATTACTTTTATTGATGATTTCACTAGAAATAGTTGAGTTTATTTTTTGAAGGAAAAATCTTATGCATGTGAAGTACTTAAAAAGTTTTATGGTATATGTAGAGAAGTAAAGTGGTTATTGCATTAAAATTTTGTGAACTAATACTAGACATATTGTCTGTAGTAATAATAACTTCAGAAAATAAGAAATTAGGTATCGATTGACGGTTAGACATGCACAATAAAACAAAGTGGTTGAAAGAAAAAGTAAAACTATTATGGATATAGTGAGAAGCATGTTACATTTTAAGAAACTACCTAAAGGTTTATGGGTAGAGATTGTGGCATGTGCTATCTATATTTTGAACAGGTGCCATGTTAAAAGTGTTGTGATGAAACACCATAAGAAATATGAGATGGACGAAATCCACATTTGAGCCATTTGAGAATGTTTAGTTGCATTACCTATTCACATGTATCTGTTGAGCTTGATAATAAGGCAAAAAATGTATTTTTATTGGTTACAATTTTGAAACAAAAGGTTATAAACCGTAAAATCTCATGACTCAGCGTGATTATTAGCTGTAATGTTACTTTTAACAGAAATGGAATATGTGATTAGTCAAAGCAAGAAAAAAGATCCTTACCAACCCCTATATTTATAAACAATGAAGTGGAAACAAGCAATCAATGGTGAATCACTGCATCCTTCAATTTCTAAAGCACCATCTCCTCTACTTATTAGACTATGAAGTTAGTGATGATAAAAGATTCTAATGATGATGACAAGGAAAATGTTGTCTACTATGCTTTTTTTACAAATTACAATATAGTAATATTCGAGAAAGCAGCTAGATAATCAATGAATTAAAGCAATGAACAAAGAAATTTAAGCTATTGAGAAAAATAATACATGAGAGTTAACTACTCTATCAGAAAAATAGAAGCCAATTAGAATCAAATGGGTATACAATATGAAGTACAAGTCTAATGGAGAGGTTGAATATTTTAAAGCACGATTATTAGCAAAAGGATACAAGCAAAAGCCATATATTCATTACCTTGAAGTATTTGGTCTAGTTACTAGATTGAATACCATACATGTGACTATTTCATTTGCTACTCAATGTCATTGGAAAATATACTAAATAAATACCAAATAAGCATTTTTAAATAGTGTATTTAAGAAAAAGTCTATCGGCTGAACAAGGTTTTGCATGATTTATAATAAAGCATTAAGGGTCTGGTACACTCGTATAACTCTTTTCTTGATCAAAGATTTCAAAAGTGTCCATATGAGCTAAGTTTAAAGAATCTCCTCTTTGAATTTAAATTGGTCGAAAAATAATTTAAAAAATTCATGATGCCTAGTTTCATTTTAATTTCACTTTTAAATAGTTGAATTGTGTAATGTGAAATTTTTAAATTCAAAATACTATGAAGTTTTTCTATATAGACATCCCTCCCTTTAAATATTTAAAAACCTCAAACCTCAGTTTATAATTAAAATAAAACTGAGAAAAAGACCACTTTCATTTTGATAATACTTTTTTTTTGGAAGATTTCCTATTTATTTTTGTCAGAAAAAGACAATTTACACCTCTTAACATCAACCTTAAGCTCCAACACTGCCAAGACATATGGCCACTTTAAGTTATTTTATGCTTATATATGGAGAAAATTTCTTACCTACATAGAAGTGTTTGTACATCCCTTTCATAAAATTTTATTAATTTAAATTAAAATAATAAACTTGCTATTATTTTGGTTAGTATATCATTTATTTATTAATCAAGAGGGGCATGTAAGAATTCCTGGGGTAAAACAGCAGCAAGGAAAAGGGGAGATTATTCTCCAAAACCACAGCCAAATACTATGTATGGCTTTATTTGGGTCTTGCGTCATGGACTTGGATTAGCCCATCATCAATAGACTTAGGCCCGAGATGATTCTCTGCTCCAGTCTTCATTCTAACAAGTGTTTTGACGCATTGATTGGTTCTAGATTTGATTACTTTCCACGTGGTAAGTTATAATGTTTTTATTACTGATTTTTTAAAAAAGTTGAGTTACATCGAGGGTGAGCAGTGTTCGATTCAAATCGAAAAAATTGATCGAATCAAATCGATTTAAAAATTTAGTTCGATTTTTTATACATTTTAATTCGGTTCGATTTTTAATTTTAAAAATTTCGGTTATTTCAGTTCGGTTCGGTTTTGATCAGAAAAAACCGAACCGAACCAATTAGAGATAATAATATATTTTTTCAATAATATAGAGAAATTATATCATACTAAAATTAAAATATTTTAATTAAATTTTAAAATATTAAAAATAAAGTGTAAAAAATAAAAAAATTATTAAAAATTAAAACCGATCAAACCGAACCGAATCGAACCGAATCAGACCGGTTCGGTTCGATTCGGTTTCTGACCAAAATCGATTCAGTTCGATTTTCATAAACACTAAGATTTCGATTTTTAATTTATTCGATTCGATTTTAAATCAAATCGACCGAATACTCACCCCTAATTCCATGTGAAAAATATTAAAATGTCTTAAAATATTTCATTTAAATATTGCACTCCTCGTACTTAATAAAATGTTCAAGAGTCCATTCAATGATACATAACTTGAAAATAAGTTAAAATCACAAATTTTAACAAGTTAAATATTATAAAATTTAAAATCAGCTCATTTAATCAATTTCGATTCAATTTTTATTAAAATAAATTTTAAATAATTTAATTTCTTTATATTACTAGCTATTATTTTCATTTTGTTTAAACAGTCAATGATTATAAATGAAAATTTAAAAATTGAAACCAGAAAAATGAAATTTTAAAAAAGTAAAATAAAACCTAAATATTTTTGGTTTTATGCTTGAAGTTGAACGCTGAGTGAAAAAAAAAAAAAAGATTGGTGCATATACTACATTTCCTTCCATATACAAGTGAAATTAGAATGAGATATAAATTAGGCAATCACGAGATAATTTGTTCCCAGTTTACCTATTATGACATTTGTTATATTTATGACAGATAAATAAGGAATAATATAAGCCGCATTTATTCTATTTAACTCATTGAATTTTATATATATATAAAAAATCTTATTTAGATATAATGCATGTGGATTTACAGTAATATAATAAGTTTCACATGAGAATTGGATATTCACTCATTTACGGTTTGAATCTATTATAAATTGGATATAGATAATTGTACATAATTTATTTATCATTATTTTAATTTTTTATTTAATATGATTTATTTTATAAGATAATAATTTAAATGAATTTTTATAGAATCATATATGATTTTTATTTTTTTAAATAAAATTTTTAAAGTTCTTTCATTTCAAATAATAAAATTAATAAAATAAAAAATCAAATCAAATTAAATTAAATTTTTATAAAATATTTTATTTCAAAACAGGTAAAAAAAAAATATTTAGACGGTGTCAAGAATATGTGAAGCTTTCATTTCATCCGATGAACAAGACCTTTCACTTCCAAATATATTCACTCACGCACAACTCCTAATTCAAATAAAAAAACTGAACAGATTGATTTTGGTTAAGCAGTTTGATTAATCAAAATATTCAGTTGGATTTAATTAGTATTTTTCAGATTATTCTTCTTCCTCGTCATCAGTGGGCAGTTCATGAACAGGGGTCTTCTTTTGCCTGCAAACATGTCTTTCTCCTTGTCGAGGCCGGCGGAGAGGATAGTGGTGAGGGTGCCAAAGATAGCACTAATGGCTTAGCAGACAGCGAGGGTGATGCGGCTGGTGTTGGCAATGCATCTGTCGATTTTCCAAGGGTGCAGAGTCTGTCACCGAAACTGCTGGCATTGTCGACGAAGTGCAGCAGCAGTGCGAGGAGGAGTGGGCGTTGGACTAGATGGTTCATAAATGTACATGCAATGGGAGAGAGAGGTGAGAGGGGGAGGTCTCGAGAAAGAAAAAGAAAGGGAAGAAGAGAAAAAAGATTAAAAAGAAAATATGGTTAAGTTTATGTTTATTTTTATTTTTATTTATTTATTTATTTTTATGAATAACAGTAATTAAAATAGTATAATAAAATTTACTTTTTTAAAATAGTTTTAAAAATAATAACTTACCACCAAATAACCATTAAAGGTCATAAAAGATCCCATAAAGTCCAGAATTATCCAAAAGGTCTAATTTGCTCCAAGATAGAAAATAACAGATAAATAAATTAAAAACTGAAAATTAAAAAAAAATCACTGGTGACTATACAAACTTGGGCAAGCCAATAACTTTGAGTTGCCTCTCTAGCAGCGCCCTTATTTATTATTCTAGGCTGGACTTTAGTGGTATGTTAAGCTTCATCCACTTTCATCTTCATATTTATTCAGTACCCAAATCAACTTTTTTGCTTTTAAAAGATTCAATTTGAAGGAGATTATGATTAGAAGTGTGTTATTATTTCCCAAAAATACATATTTCAAATGAGCTAGAAGTGTTTTCAACTCAAGTTCTGGTACCTTGTGGCTCAAAGTGTCCAATGAGTGGACTATTTCTATGATTTCTTCACTGAATTGTGATGTGCTATTGTCAAAGCAGTCCATTGTCAAGTTTTCGATTAAAACTACTTCCAATTTGTCTTTCTTACTTAATTCAAATGCTTCTTGAGCGAGAGGATCAACTATATCTATGCTGCAAAGAGAAAAATTATCATCAGAATACTTCATTGCATTGTAAACATTAAATTTTATCTCTTCTCCATCAAACTCTATCATGAGCATGCCTTCATGCACGTCGATTTTCATTCTAGCTGTGCTAAGGAATGGTCTTCTTCGCAATAAATCTGTAGAGTTGAATGAACTATCATTTTCCATGTTGAAGAAAAAGAAGTCTACTAGAAAAATTAATTTTCTCACTTGGACAAAAACATCCTCTAACACGCCTGTAGGATAGACTATTGATCTATCGGCGAGTTGAAGTGTGATTTCTGTTTGTTTCAAAGAACCTGCATCCAAAGACAAATCAATGATAGAGGCATAACTTTTATAGAAGCTCCTAAATCACACATTGCCTTCTTGACTTTAAGGTTTTCAACTTTACATGATATGGCAAATATGCCTTTATCTTTACATTTTTGTGGAAACTTTCATTGAAGTATAGCTGACACGTTCTCCCCCACTTTAATCTTTTCATGCCCATACAATTTTCTTTTATTAGTGCAAAGGTCTTTTAGAAATTTTGCATACCTGGGTATTTATTTTATGATTTCAAGAGGGATATGTTCTCCTGGACTTTGCGAAAAATCTCCAAGACCTATTTTCTTCCTTTTTCCTTTTTGATGGAGCAAGTCTTTTAAGAAAAGGAGGACGTATTATCTTAATTGGGAGTTGTTTTACCTCTAATTTTTTAGCTTGGTTCTCTGCTGGAATTTCTGTTTTTGCTTCTGGCATCAGGTCTGCAGTACTGCTTTGGGCAAGCCTCTTCGGGCTGGCAGATTCTAACTCCTTCCCGTTTCGCAGTGTAATTGCGCTTGCGTTCTATTTTGGATTTGGCACGATTTGGGAGGGCAGTTTCCCTTGAGATTCCAGCTTTCTCACTAATGTAGCAAGTTAGCTCATTTGATTCTCCAAATTCTGTATACTCGATTTCATTTCTTATTAAAAAGCAAGAGTGCTATTAGCAAGGGATTGAACAATGTCTTCTAAAGACATACCTGTTTTTGCAGCTTGATAGTTTGCTCTTGGCTGGAAATTCTGTTGTCTATTCCCATAGCTAAGGCTCAAATGACCTAAGTGCTTGAAAACGGGTCATACTTCCTTTATTGTCCATTAAATCCTCCAATAGCATAAATCTGTTGCACATCTTCCTGAAGGGTAGGATACATGTCTGTGGGATGGTTGGCTTTTTTGCAAATGCCACAAGTTCGTACATTATTTCCTACAGCCAATTATTGAATTGCAGCGGTAACTTGTGAAATTTTAGAATCTAAAGATGCAATACTTACATCATTCGCATTCCTAGGAATGTCCTCAACTCGATCATATTGTCTAGAGTTGGCAACCAATTTCGAGATTAAAGTTTTACATTCTTCAGGTTCTATTTTCGCAATGGCTTCTCCACTAGCAGCATCTATTATTCTCCTTTCTAATGGCAAAAGTCATTTGTAGAAGTGAAGGTTGAGTTATTTTGGAGTGATTCCATATTTTAAAAAACTTGCAATTAATTTCTTATAACGTTCCCAATATTCATGTAGAGTTTTATTTTTTCTTTATTTGATTTCACTTATTTCCTTTCTTATGGTTGCTGAAAAAAATCTTTCTAAAAATAAGTTTCTAATTTGCGCCCAAGTGGTGATTGAACCTAGGGGCAAATAGTAGAGCCAATTCTTAGCGGGTTCAATCAAAGTAAAAGAAAAAGTTACTAACCTTATTTATTCATCAGTTATACCCTATGTGTTAGTCTATTTGCCCTAGGCCATTATCTTGCACCTTTTTGTATGTCATTTTGGTTATTAATTAAAAGATGTTTTATTATCATTATTATTTGTGTGCATGTTACATAATAATGATTAACATCCTTGGTTACTTATTATTATGTTGATAATAATAAAATATAACTAGTATGATTATTGATTGATAATTATGAGATGATTATATATATGTTGATATAATTCAATAATCATAAATACTTGTTAGAGAACAAAGAATTGGATGGACCCGCATTGAGATCACGACATGGGTTATTATCATAAGTGAATCTCAAAGTAGTTATGTCTTAATCCTTTTAGTTGAGATTGTTATAGTTTCCAACATAAGGACTGTTATGTTTTGACATAACCAAACATTGTCTTTAATCGGACAATCATAAAGGTTATGATTGAGCATAATAGAAATTATGTAGAGGATATTGAACAATCAAGATAGAATTTGTTCCTCTCTTTGAGAGAAATATCTTCTTAGCCCCTCGATAAGTGAGACTGAGAAATGCATGGCCGTTCTCAAATGAATTTATAGTGTGATCAATATCATTTGATTTTATCAGTCTACTTAGAGATCGAGAAATCATAAGTTTGAACATTATAAGTTTGACATTGACCATGACTTATGTTCAAACTAGATATCGTGTGACAAAGGGATTAATATAAGTTCTATTTATTAGGCTTTATCAGACTATCGATCCTCATATTAGTTGGGTAGTCATAATGTCTTGCTAGAGGCCGCTTATAATTTATGGGTTTTGTGAGACTGGGCCTTTGCCAATTAATGTGAGCCTATTGGGTCACACACAAAAGAACGTTGTTGATGTGCTATATTAATGGGCTAAAAGCCCATTAGTATAATTAATAATAATAAAGATGTTATTATTATTAATATTAATTATTATTATAAGATAATAATATTTAAAAGATTTGCAGTCTATCTGTAACTGTTACAGATAAAAGATTTTTAGTTTTCCTTATCGAAATAAACTGTCACGTAAGATATTTGAGTATCTGCGAGATTGTGATAGTGGGTGATAAACACAACTCTTTTGCGAAAAGAATTATGGGAAAACTAAAAAGACTTAAAACGTATAAAACTCATGCTGCGAATTGTGGGGGTGACGTTTTTGAAAAAATCATTTTGAGCTGCAGATTGGAAAAGCACATAGTTTATCCATCTTTGAGAGAGCTAGCACTCTAGAAGGATAAAAGACGTTCGTATGGATACCATTGAGGGTGTTCATTTCAAAAGCAGCACCTTGAGTCCGGAATTTTATCTTCTTGTCGAGTCTAACAGGTTAGTCTGTATCCTTCTTTTCGAAATAAATGAAACACTTGGATCCTGGAACGGAAACAAAGATTTTTTAATTTTTCGCTGCGTGTTTTGGGTTGCAGTAATCTCTGAGTTTCCTAACACTATGGTCTCATACTTGAACAAACCATGTAAAACTCTTTCAGATGACGATGTGGGTCTTCATTCTCCAACCCTTGGAATTTTGGTAACATATGAATCATACTTGTTCACAATTTCAGAGGCGCATTCAACATTGGGTATATGATGCAAAGGGGTTATTCTTCAGCAGCAACTGCAGCCATAGTATCTCTTCGGTTGGTGTTGAAGACGTGGTGTCTTCGTTTGGCAAAGGGGATCGGGCAGGTGGTTGAGAGGTTCTTGAATTGGCCTGTTTTTGTAATTTGATTGCTTTTCTCAATCTTTTTACAGTCTTCTCGATTTCTAGATCAAACTGAATTCTGCTATTTTCAGGCCTGGTCATAAAAATAAAAACAAATTGTTAAAGATCCTCGGCAACGACACTAAAATTTGACGGACGTTGAATCCATCAATTAAAACTTATTTCCCTTTTCTTGATTTAAAAGAATTTGTAGATAGAGCAAATGAGTATCGATCCCACAAAAATCATAACTTTGTTTAATTTAGATGACTAGTAGAATAAGAATAGTAGTTTAAAATAAAAAGAGAGAAGAAGAGAATCATTGTTGGGAAATTGATTGTGTCTTGGGCAAGCAAAAAACTTTAAAGAAGAAAAACAATGCAATTAAGATGTTGAAACAAATAATTAAATTAAAATTCAGCTGAAAGTAATCAAATTGAGAGGTTGGCAGTTGATCATTGATGTAACGACCCGAAAATCGGACCGCTACCGGCGCTAGGATCCAGGTCGGCTTAAGGCCGCCGGGACCCGTAGCAAGCCTGACATGCAACCTGTAAACCTGTTTAATCCCATACATGATCAACAACATACATAAAAATTAAAACTTTTCTTTCATTCAAACACCAAACTCAACCTGTGCATGCACTGAACATAGACATAATCATAAACATTGACCCCTCTGTGGGATCTCATCAGTGCCCCAATGGGCAAATATAACATGTGTTGAGTTGGTTTACATAAACATCATAAAAGATCTAGGATCATGCATTAAAAGGGATACATTACACATGGGTCAAGCACAACCTCTAATCCTCAATATCATTACATTACATAACTATTCATAACTTTACATTTTTATCATGTCCACATTCTATCTATTACATACAAATAACTTCAATACTCTTGCTGACCTCCTGGTCTACCCTATACCTGCAAACCTGTGGAATTTGGGAGAGGGGTGAGCTACTAGAGCCCAGTGAGCAGAATAATAAAGCATTTAAAATACATGTTATCATGAAATGCATCACATCACAACTAATCATATCAAGGATGAACTTGTCACCATTTAGCCCTCTACATAATCCAATCATGCCAGGGGCGTAGTGCAGGCCACACCTGGTCTTTCTCTTATACATAACATAACATACATAACCAATGGTGCCGGGGGCGTAGTGCAGGCCACACCCGGTCTTTCTCTTACATAGTGCCAGGGGCGTAGTGCAGGCCACACCTGGACTTCCATATCATATCATCATGTCATAACATATGAGGGCTAAGGGATCATTCAACATTCATCCATATCAACAACATATTATGCAATGCAACATATTCGTAATTTCTAATGCAAACAACCTAAAATATCACATGGCATCCGTGATGCATGAACATGCTCAAAACTGATTTATTTACTTGAAACATAAGGAGTTATTCTACTCACCTCTGGCTAGCTCTGACACTGACAGAAACAGCTGACTCACTGCTGAGGTCATCGGTTCCTCGGGTCCGAACCTACACAGGTGGACTCAAATGAGGGACCAAACAACTAGAACATAACTCTAAAAACATCCCCCAAAAACCCCCTAAAACACCTTAAAACAATCATGAAAAACATGCAAAGGAAGGCTGAATAGGGTAGGTTCGGCGGCACCTTCGGCGGCCGAAAGTCCCTCCAGAGCCGAAACCCAGGCAGGTTCGGCGGCACCTTCGGCGGCCGAAAGTCCCAGACAGAGACGAAAGTCTCTTTTCGGGGGCAACTTCGGCAGCCGAAAGGCCTGCCTCCCAGGCAGGTTCGGCGGCCGAAAGTCCTTCGGCTGCCGAACCTGGTTTCTGCCAAAGGGCAGAAACTTGGTTCCCTTTGCACAAAAACCTCTCCTTCCCATTCCAACATGCATATAGCTCATTCAAATCATGCAAATATACATACATTGGCTCCTAGGGGCTTCAAACTACCTTAAACCCCAACTACAACACACAACAACAACACATTGCTCAAAAACACAACATAAGCTCATAAACCTAACCTTAAGCTAAACATGCATTCTACCCCATAGATCTTACATAAAACTTACTTAAAACATGCAATGAGCTTAAGATCGGCTCTTACCTCTTGAAGATCGAGAGAGAGACGACCTAAACTCGGAGATGGGAGAGATTTGAGTTCTTGAACTTCAAAGCTCCAAAACTTGCTCAAAACTTGAAAATCTTCAAAACAAGATGAAAACTTGTGAAAATCGTGAAAGATTTGAAGGAAAAGCTCAAAGATTGGTGAGGAACGGCGGAGAGCTCACCTTGGCCGACAATGGGGAGAAAAGCTCGCCCATTTTCGGCTAAGGGACCCTTTTATAGTGGCTGGCCAGGCCACGTTCGGGGGCCGAACGTGCCTCCGCATGCATGCCATGTTCGGCGGCCGAACTTGAGATTCGGCGGCCGAACCTGGACTTCCCTCACTTATGCCTTCGGGGGCCTAAGGCACACCCGAAATGCCTGCATGTTCGGCGGCCGAACCTGGGTTTTCCTCCAAGGTTGTTTTCATGCAAAAACTCATTTCCTTTTTACTTAAAACCATGAATACATTAAAACATTTTATGAAAACATGTTTCTACCCTACTAGAGGCTTCCGACATCCGAGATTCCACCGGACGGTAGGAATTCCGATACCGGAGTCTAGCCGGGTATTACAATTGATTAGAAAAATAATTCATTTTATTATCTATTGTTTGGTTATAGTGTTCAAATACGTGAATCCCACCAGTTCTTCCTTATGATTACATTAATCCACTTCGCGTTTAAATTAATTTTTAGTTAACTAACAACCCCAACACGCGTGTAGATTTAATTAATTAACTGCTTTAAGAGAGAAGAACCAAAACTTGATCAATAATAACACGCTAATTATTTAAATCAAATCAACTAATTCCTTAACAAAAATGAATATGCTAATTGCTACTTGTTATTAATCAAATTAAATGATTACGAATTTAATTTAGGTTAATTAGTAATATGTTGTTTTCCTAGAAGATTCAATAGAACCCTTGAATTCTTAAGAAGACAACAGTGGGATGGTGTTCCTGAAAAATAGAAATTAATTGAAAACAAAAATAAGATGAAGAGAAGTTAAGAACATAATCTCACAACTTAAATAAATCACAATTTTGATTAACCTTCAAATGAAAAGAAGTGTTTAGCCTCTAAGAGTAATAATAAAATTGCAAAAACTAGAGAAAATAGAAAGAGAAGGGAGCGGCTAGGAGGTGGCCGAATTTGAGAGAGGAGAAAAAGAAAAAGAAAATATGATGCTAGGTTAATTCTTGGACAGCCTTTATATAGGTTTTTCTCAAACAAAAAGATAAAAATTCTCAATTTAAAATAAATTCTACTACTTCTATTTTATCCTTATCCTAATCTAATTGTGTTTGCTCCAATCTGAACCTGATCTTATCTCTGTACAACTGGAAAAATCATGATGAGCTGGCAAAATTTTAAATTCTGGAGCTATCCATCCCCTTGGGCTACAGCCTTGCCCAAGACTGTAATCCCCCAATCCGAAAATCTTCTAATTCAGTCTTTTTTCATTCCTTTTCTTAATTTTTGCTAAAAAATCTATTCAAAATCAAATTTCAAATAAAAATTAATTATTTATATCAAAATCATAGCAAAATCATAAAATTTAATAAGGAAAAAGTTGTGAGTTTTGCAACTCATCAATCGTCATAGAAAAGTGGTTGAGAAAGGAATATGCATATAGCGGTGGTCCAAATCGCCGCTATAAACCGCAACAATCAACCGTAGTAGTTCTTAAATTGTCACAACATTTCCAACCGCGGCGCTCTTATAGCGAGCATTTGAGCTGTCACTAATTAATCTAGCGGCGGTTTAAACCACTGCTAAACCTTATAAAAATCGCTATCATTGGCTTTTTTTTATTATAATGTTGCAAATATTGTCTAATTTAAAACATATCTAAGAAACCATTTTGCAAGGAAAGAGCAGAATTTCTATTGCTATTAATTCATTCTAATAAATATGGTTTTGTATGTGGGGCTAGGCATAAGGGGTATGTATTTCATAATTGATGACTACTCTCTATAAGATTATATTTGATATCATAGCAAATTGAGGCTTTAAGTTATTTCATTATATTTTTAGGTTTACTTGAGAATCGATTAGACAGAAAAGTAAAGGGTTTAAGAACTAATTGAGGTAGGAAATTTCTATCAGAGCAATTTAAGAATTGTGTGATAGAAAGAAAAAAATAGAACTCTATTAGGTTAGGTCAATAATGGAATAAGCTAATTTTGTCAGCCATCAATTGGGGTGATACATTATTAGTAGTTTGTAACGACCCGAAAGTCGGACCGCTACCGGCGCTAGGATCCAGATCGGCTTAAGGCCGCCGGGACCCGTAGCAAGCCTAACATACAACCTGTACACCTGTTTAATCCCATACATGATTAACATATACATAAAAATTTTGAACTTTCTCATTCATTTACCAAACTCAACCTGTGCATGCACAACTCATAGGCATAACCATCAACCCCACACTGGAGTCCTCATCAATACTCCAATGGGGTAACATAATATATGATAAGTTTGGTTAACATAAATATCATTAACTCATTTCATTAAAAGATCATGTACTCGAAGGGGATTAACAACATACTAGGGTCAAGCACAACTATAAATCTCAATAGACATCATTACATTACATTACTATACATTACATCATTCTCATGTCCACAGCTAACTATTACATAAAACAAAACTTTACTCTTCTTGACTCCCGGCCTATCCCGTACCTGCATACCTGAGGTATTAGGGCAATGGGGTGAGCTACTAGAGCCCAGTGAGCAGAATAATAAAACATTTAAACCACATGCTATCATGGAATGCATCACATCACAGACAAATGCATCACATCACAGACAAATCACATCAAGGATGGTTTTGTCACCAATAGTCCTCTACATATCCAATAGTGCCAGGGCCGTAGAATGGGTCTCGACCTGGTCTTTCTCTTAACATAACATAGCATAACATTACATTCCAATAATGCCAGGGGCGTAGAATGGGCCTCGACTTGGTCTTTCTCTTCACATAGTGCCAGGGGTATAGAATGGGCCTCGACTTTGACTTCCATACCATACCATATCATATCATATCACATCATATCATACGAGGACTAAAGGATCATCCAATACCCATCCACATCATCATCATATTATGCAATGCAACATATTCGTGAATTCTAATGCAAACAACCTAATTTATCTCATGGCATTCGTGATGCATGAACATGCTCAAAACTGATTTATTTGCTTTGAAACATAAAGAGTTATTCCACTCACCTCAGGCTAGCTCTGACAAGACACTGAAGCAGCTGTCTCATTGCTGGGGTCCTCGGTTCCTCGGGTTCGAATCTACACAGGTGGACTCAAATGAGGGACCAAACATACATGAACATGACTCTAAAATACTCCCCAAAAACCCTCTAAAACAACTTAAAACAATCACAGAAATCATGTAAAGGAAGGCTGAACAGGGCACTTTCGGCGGCAGGTTCGGCGGCCGAAAGTCCCTCCAGAGACGAAAGTCATGCACCTTCGGCGGCACTTTCGGCGGTCGAAGGTTCCTTCCAGAGACGAAACTCATGCATGATCGGCGGCACCTTCGGTGGCCGAAACTCCCTTCCAGAGCTGAAAGTCCACTTTCGGGGGCAGGGTTCGGCAGCCAAAGGCCTGTGTAATACCCGGCTAGATCAGGCATCGGAATTCTTACCGTCCGGTGGAATTCGAGGATGTCGGAGCTTCTAGAAGGGTAAGACAATAGTTTTCTAAAATTTTTTAAGTGGTTTTACAGGTTTTGAATGAGTTTTGGATTGAGTTTTAAAGAGAAAAGACAATGGGGACTTTTACCATGTTCGGCCGCCGAAGGTAATGTTCGGCCGCCGAAAGTGCTATAGATTCGGCTTCCGAAGGTCATGTTCGGCCCCCGAACGTTGCATGGTTTTGCATGCAAGTTTGGCAGCCGAAGGTGAGTCGGCCAGCCCTCTATATCAGCGCCTCCAGTCGGTGAAATGGATAGATTTCACTTTCCTTTCACTTCCTGAGGTGAGGCCACGTCTCCATGAGTCACTTGCTTGGTTTTATCAAAGTTTGTAAAGGTTTAAAGAGTTGTTTTGTGGTTTTGAAGGTTTAAAGGCAAAAAGAGAAGTTGTGAAGGTTGGAGAAGTTGAAGTTCATATCTTTCAGTTCAGATCGTTCAGCTTCTTGTTATCAAGAGGTAAGTGAAGATTCTGAACTTCTTTTGATGATTTATAAAGGTGTTATGGAGGCTATGGGTAGAAATGCATATTTAGGGTTTTACGTATGTTTTTGGTGTTTTGATGATGAAAGTATGTTTATGTGTTATGTTTGTTGTTTTTGTTGGGGTTGTAAGTTAGTTTTGGACCCCTTTGTGCATATACTTGAGTATATGTGTGTTAGGAGTTGTGTTATGCATGTTGTGAGTGTTGGAATGGTGTGAGTAGATAGGTGGTGCTCGAAACTGAGTTCTGGATGAACTCAGGTTCGGCAGCTGAAGGTGCATTCGGCCACCGAACCCCTTGAGAGGTGGCTTTGGTTGCCACAGCTCACCCCCGAGAGTTTTGATGTTCGGCTCTAGAAGAGGGATTCGGCCGCCGAAGGTGCCGCCGAAGGTTAGAGACTTTCGTCTCTGGAGTGTGTTTCAGTCCCCGAACCTTGCCCCCGAAAGGGTTCGGCAGCCGAAAGTAGAGATTCGGCCGCCGAAAGTGCTTGAGTTTCGGCTCTGGAGAGGACATTCGGCCGTCGAACCTGCCGCCGAAAGTGTTCTGTCCAGTCTTCTTTTGCATGCTTTATGTGATTGTTCTAAGAGCTTTTAGAGGGGTTTTGGGAAGCTGTTTAAGAGGTGTTTATGAGTTGTTTAGAGTTTGTTTGACACCTCATTTGAGTCCATTTGTATAGGATTGGACCCGAGAGATCGAGGAGGTCACCAGTGGTAGGTGTTGCCGAGTCAGTTCAGTTTTCTGCTAGAGGAACAGAGGTGAGTAGAACTAAACTTAATCGTTTATACTGAGAAAATGGAATGCTTTAGCATAGTTCATGCATCATGGATGCCATCTTATGTACTAGGGTGATTGCATTAGAATCACGAATATGGTGCATTGCATTATTTATTGATAGTGGGGATTGGACCAAGGCGACATCAATAGCCCACGATCTGTCATGGTAGTGAAAATCCTATGTGAGTTCCTTCGGGAATCGGGTGCCGACAGAGGGAGTTTTGAGGTCATGTCTAATCCGAGATGTGAAATGTTTGTGTTGTGCCACATTTCATGTACGTGTGTATTAATGAACTGTTTTCAGTGTTTCTACTCACTGGGCTTTAGAAGCTCATCCCTTTCCCTTAATCCCAGTTTTGCAGGTTCAGAGTTAGCTGGGAAGTGAAGCAGCAGAGTATGGTTTAAAGGACTGCATGTGTAATAGCTTAGTGTGGACATGATGTAAATTAAAGAGATATATGTAAAGACATGTAATAGATAGTAAGTTAGTGTGTTATGGTTTAGAATGGCTTTGCCTAGTGTTTGTTTATCCCTTGTGTATGCATGTATCCTGTTTTAAGTTTCTTGATGAGAAATGAGTCAAACCAGGCTTAATAGCTGTTGTGTTGCGAAAACTCCAGTAAAATTGAACTGTGAGGGAAGATAGTGTTTGATTCCCTTGACCCGAGACCAGACCATGAGGGAAGACCGGGTTTGAGTCCCGTGACTCTACGGACAGAGTTACTGGTGTGAGCCTAGGGGGCTATTTCAGATTGGTATATATGAATGTTTTTAGTTAAGTCTGGTAGTTTTACAGAAAAAAGTTTGAAAGGCTAGTAGTTGAGTCGGATCATGTATGGGATGATTGGAGTTCAGGTTAGGCTTGCTACGGGTTCTGGCGGCTTTAAGCCGATCTGGATCCTAGCGCCGAGCAGTTTGGGCCGTTACAGAGGGGTACCGATTTCCGGGCTGTTACAGATGGTATCAGAGCATAGTTTCCTCAAGAGTACGGTGTGTGAGCATTTTTGTTCAAGGATTAGAGATCCCACATCGGAAAGAGGTTGATTCAGTCATAGAAAGGCAAGCACAATAAGTAAAATCATGTCCACTAGGGTGTTAAGTTTTGTTTTGCATAATGATGTGAAATGCCATGATGTATGCTATGCATGTATATGTTGTACGTTCATGTGTCTTTCATATGAACTATATGTGTGCTAATATTTGTCTATTTGTGTTTTGTGTTTTCAGAAGGGCTAAGATAAGTGGTGTTAGTCCTCAGATTGATTCAGATCTGTCTGAAGGGTCTTTTGATGGAAACAGGGAAGGAATGGATCTAGGGAGAGTATCTGGAGATAGGAGCAAAATAGCGTTAGATGTGCAGAAAAGGGAGGTCGGTTTGCAGGTGAATATGGATGAAGAGTCTTTAGAAGATGTTCAAACCAAGGATTCTAAGATTTCAGGTATAGGAGAGAATGATCCCTCTACTTGGAGTACAGCTACCTCAAAAGGAGTGAAATGGGGGAGCACTAGCAAGAAAAAGGTCAGAGGTCTTAGAAGCTCAAAGAAAAAGGAGTGGGGTAGGACTAGGAAGGGCATGTTGTGGAAGCGATTGAGAATAGCGTGTGTGAGATGTGGAAGGATGCATAAGGGAGTCTGTCTTGCAGGGACAACAGCTTGTTTTACGTGCGAACAGGAAGGGCACATAGCACGTGAGTGTCCTACTGCGCCTTGGATGGCTCAGTCCCAGCGGACATTTTCGGGTAGAGCTGTTCAGCAAGAGGCAGCCACATCAGACCTAGTGGTGCCAGGTATGTTCACTTTTGATGTGTCTGTTTTGTGGACTTTAGTAGGGTAGTGGCTGATGTGAGAGTAGCAGAGGATATCAGAGTAAGATGTTCAGAGTAGTAAGTAAGAGATAGAGATTCAGAAAAGCGGTCGTAGCTAGAGGTTAGTGAACCAAAGGAGGTAAAGAGAGAATTGCTATGAGAGGTGGTAACTTTGAGTTTGATACTTGCCGATATAGTGAGATTAATCTTTTCATCTCATAGTATAGAGAGAAAGTAAAAGAAAATAAGAAGAGTAAATGAGATAGCTTAGAAAAAAAAAAAGCAGTAAGAGTAAGTTCAGAAAGAGAGTAGAGCAGGTCTGGGATTAGGTGGTAGTTGAGGCAGAGGAAAGGTTCAGTCTTTTCTTCTGTAGATTCCCGAGGGAAGTTCCGTTAGCCTTAGCTTGGATCTTCACCCTGATTTCATAGGAGGCTAACACATCAAACACTGTGACGGCAAACACGTTCACTTGGAAGTGTTTGGATGTGTATGCGTTGTTTTGGACCCTAGTGTTTCGCTTTCCTTGCTATTTGTGAGCCGTTAATAGGGTGGGTTTGATGACTTCTGGGCTTAGAGAGTTTTCTTTGAGTTGGTAGACCCGAGTGTGATCCATCTGTGGCAGAGTCAGTCTGTCGGTTCAGTTCAGAGTGTGTTGAGAGTAGTGGATGCAATCCAGCTGACCTTATGGTTCTAGAGTTGACTGTGTGATGTCAATCTAGGGCGGATTGGCTAGCTACTCATGGTACTACCTGTGTCTGCAGAGACAAGGTAGGAGAGTTTAGAGTTTAGAAGCTAGGATGGATCAGAGTGAGTCCTTAGAGAGGACAAAGTATAGGTGCCTAGAAGTTGATGTCAGCCCCGCAGGCTCATAGTGTCTTCAGGAAAGGTTGTCAGAGGGTTCTAGCTCTTGTGAGCGAATTTAGCAATCAGGTCAGGGAATCAGCCTCAGTGCATGTTGCTCGTGAGTACTAGATGTGTCCCAGACGAGCTGTCAGGTTTACCATCTGTCAGGGAGTCAGAGTTGGAGTTGGAAGAGAAGTGATATCTGGACGTGGAACCATTTCTTTCCTTCCCCCTACAGGATGGTACCTGCAGAGAGAGAGAGAGAGTAAAGGGTAGTACAGAGGTCTGGTAGCTAAGGATCTTATCTGACTTAGTACCTCACCCTGGACTATTCCAGAGTTGTGGGGGAAAACGAAGGATGAATCCCTGAGTTCTTGGAGTAAGTGTAGTAAGTGGTTACCAAATATTCCTAGTTAGGATTGATTTAGTAGACCAGGTAGTAAGAGTTGATTGTGGTTTTCCTAGGTAGATCTTAGATTTGAGTATTGTAATACCTGGCTAGACTCCGGTATCGGAATTCCTACCGTCCGGTGGAATTTGGGTGTCGGAAACCTCTAGAAGGGTAAAAGCATGTTTTTATAAAATGTTTTCATGTATTTTAATGTTTTAAGTATGATTTTAAATAAGTTTTTGCATGAAAATTCTTTAAGGAAAAACCCAGGTTCGGCCGCCGAAACTCACTTTCGGCCGCCGAACATGCATGGACTTTGGGAGGCACGTTAGGCCCCCGAAAGTCTAAGTGAGGGAAGTGCAGGTTCGGCCGCCGAACCTTATGTTCGGCCGCCGAACATTTGCATGGATGCGGAGGCACATTCGGCCCCCGAACGTGGCCTGGCCAGCCACTATAAAAGGGTCCCCTTGGTCCGCACGGGCGAGCTTTTTCTCTCCCATTGTCGGCCAAGGTGAGTCTCCACCGTTCCTCCCTCGATCTTGAGTGTTTCCTCTAGATCTTTCATGGTTTTAACAAGTTTATAACTTTGTTTTGAAGATTTGTGAGCTTTGAGCAAGTTTTGAGTGCTTGGAGGTTCAAAGAGCTTAATCTCTCCATCTCCAAGCTAGGATCGCTTTCCTCTCGTTTCTTCAAGAGGTAAGGGTCGATCTTGAACCCTTTTTATGTTTTAAACAAGTTTTAAGTAAGATCTATGGGTAGAAATGCATGTTAGGACATATGTTGAGTTTATGGGTTTTGATGATGTTTGAGCAATGTAGCTTGTTTTTGTGGGAATGAAGTGTTGTAGATGGGGTATATGCATGTTTGAGACCCCTAGGAACTTGTATGTGTGTTTTGGTTGAGAAATATGCATGATTTATGGTTTTGGGAGGCAGGAGGTTCATTTGAACCAAGTTTCTGCCGTTTGGCAGAAACCAGGTTCGGCAGCCGAAGGGAGTTTCGGCCGCCGAACCCCTCTTGCGAAGGCAGCTTTCGGCTGCCGAAGGTGCCCCCGAAAAGAGACTTTCGTCTCTGTCTGGCACTTTCGGCCGCCGAAGGTGCCGCCGAACCTAGCTGAGTTTCGTCTCTGTCCAGGACTTTCGGCCGCCGAAGGTGCCGCCGAAGGTGCCCTGTTCAGCCATTTCATGCATATTTTCTGTGATGTTTTCATGATGTTTTAGGGGGTTTTTGGGGATATATTAGAGTTGTGTTTATATATGTTTGGTCCCTCATTGGAGTCCACCTGTGTAGGTTCGGACCCGAGGAACCGAGGACCCCAGCAGTGAGTGAGCTGCTTCAGTGTCTGGTCAGAGCTAACCAGAGGTGAGTGGAAACAAGCTTAATATTTTAAATCAAGTAATTACATGTTTTGAGCATGCTTCACGCATCATGATGATATGAAATAGGATGATTGCATTAGTTCACGAATATGCTGCATTGCATTTTACTTTGTGGTTGTGGGTGAATGCTGTATGATCCAATTAGTCCACGAGACTTTATGTATGATATGACAGGAAGACCAGGACCCCATGCTACGGCCTGGCACGAGGGTTTATATATGATATGACAGGAAGACCAGGACCCCATGCTACGGCCTGGCACGAGGGTTTATATATGATATGACAGGAAGACCAGGACCCCATGCTACGGCCTGGCACGAGGGTTTATATATGATATGACAGGAAGACCAGGACCCCATGCTACGGCCTGGCACGAGACTTAATATGTGTTATGACAGGAAGACCAGGACCCCATGCTACGGCCTGGCACGAGACTATGTTGGGACTAATTGGTGACAGGTTCACCCTTGATGTGAATTGTCTGTGATATGATGCATTTCATGAAAGCATGAACTTTAATATAATGTTTTTAGTTTCTGCTCACTGGGCTTTTAGCTCACCCCTCTCCCCTAACCCCCAGGTTTGCAGGTACGGGAGTGATAGAGAAGAAAAGAAGAGAAGAGTCATATGTATGTAATAGCTAGAGTATGTGGACATGACAAATGATAAGAATGTAATGTAATTATGTTGTTGAGGATAGAATTGTGCTTGACCATAGTATATGTTAATCCCTTGGTATGTACATGATCTTATTTTATGATGTATATGTGAACCAACTCAACACAGGATATATATTGCCCATTGAGGCTTTGATGAAATCCCACAGAGGGATTAATGTTTATGTATATGATGAATATAGTGCATGCACAGGTTGAGTTTGGTGAATGAAGAAAAAAAAAAAAGGTTTTTAATTCTTATGTATGTTTGTTGATCATGTATGGGATTAAACAGGTAAACAGGATGTATGTAGGCTTGCTACGGGTTCCGGTGGCCTTAAGCTGACCTGAATCCTAGCGCCGGTAGCGGTCCGGATTTCCGGGGCGTTACAGAGTGGTATCAGAGCCCTAGGTTCATATGGTCGGACCTAGAGTGTCGGGCTCATAGAAGTTATAGAAGGTCAAGCACAATAGGCAAAAATCATGTCCACTAGGATAGGATGTAGAGTCCTGTCTTGCTATGATTGTATGATATGCCATGATGATATGCTATGTGTGTAATGTAGCTGTGAGGTTCATGCTTGCCGACATGAACCATTTAATGCTGATGTTTATGTGATGTTTACTGCTCCTCAGAAAACAGGATGAGAGGAACCCGTCGATCTGCACGATTGACTGGAATACCACCTCAGGACGAGGGCATTGATGCCCGTCCTTCAACATTGCCTAGGGCAATGTCAAGTAGGTCCAACAGGGACCGAGCAGTGAGAGACCCTAGAAGGTCTTTAGATCTGGGAAGAAGCAGATCAGTCAGAGGAACAGTGCAGGGAGGTATGTCAGAGGATATGGGGGATCAGATGGATGTTGATCAAAGGAGGGATGGCAGTTTGGGTGTCAGTATGTCAGAAGAGGGTATGGGAGAATCCCAAGGAGGCACTCAAGCCTCGGGATTTGTTCAGCCACCTCACTATCCGCCCTACACCCAAAATCCCGGGTATTCGATGGGAGGTACATCGGATTACCCTAGTTTTAACCCCTACCCCACACAGATGCCATACCCACCATACTACCCACCATATCCACAGTACCCAGTATACCCACCTCCACCATACTATCCAAATCCAGCAAACCCCACTCCGGGGGATGCTGTACCTCCACCACCACCAGCACCTACATGCCCAGATACCCAGATACCTCAGCCTAGCTCATCTGGGGGAAGTAAAGCTAAAATGACAGATTACATGAAGTTGGGTGCTCCCCAGTTTGAGTCAGGTGATGACCCGTTTGTGTATTTGGAGAAGGTCAAGATGATCACAGAGGAGATCGGAGCTGATGATAGTAGAGCCATTCAGATGGCTGGTTTCACCTTGAAATGCAAAAAGGCCCGTGAGTGGTTCAAAAACTATGTGAAGCCGAGGGTGGATAGCCTATCGTGGGAAGAGTTCGCTAATGAATTTGCAGGATGGGCTTTCCCTGATAGTTCAAGAGAATTAAAGATGATAGAATTCGAGCAGTTGAGGCAAACCGATGACATGAGTGTAGACGAATATACTGACAGGTTTATGGAGTTGCTGCCTTTTGCTGGGCAAGACCTTAGCACAGACCAGAAGAAGTCGAGGAGGTATATCATGAAGCTCCATCCCAGGTATTCCTCCTTGGTACAGTCAGCAGATAGAGAGAGTTTTCACGCCATAGTAGACATGGCTAGGAGAATGGAGGCTAGTGCCATCGTTCAGGGGACAGTCAAACAGACAGTGGCACAAGCTTCTGGTTCTAAAACTCCGGGAGGGGGAAGGTTAGATCCCTCTACCTTGAGTGCAGCAGCTTCAGGCAGTAAGAGATGGGGTAAGCCCAAGGGTAAGAAGAATAAGTTTTGGAACAAGGTCAAGTCTAGTCTGGGGTTTGGCAGTGGTTCTAGTTCTGGGGCAGATAATGCAGCTTGTGCGAAGTGTGGTAGGCCACACAGGGGTTTATGCCGGTATGGAACGACGACCTGCTACAGATGTGGGCAAGAGGGGCATATGTCATGGCAATGTCCTAAAGCAGTTCCTATGGCACAGACACAGCAGACAGCTTCAGGAAGTGTGGCACAGCCAGTAGCTCCAGCTGCTACACAGGCCAGTGGCAGAGGCAGAGGGAGAGGGTCAGCCTCTTCTTCAGCAGGGTTCAGAGGTGAGGGTCCGTCAGCTCCAGCCAGGATCTTCACCATGACGCAGCAGGAGGCTAACACATCCAACACCGTGGTGTCAGGTAATCTCATCATTGGGTGTTCTGATGTGTATGCATTAATGGACCCGGGTGCATCTCACTCTTTTATTGCACCGAGAGCCGTTCAGAGGTTAGGATTGATGGTCTCTGGGTTAGAGTGTCCCCTATGGGTCAGTGGACCCAAGTGTGACCCGTCAGTGGCAGAGGCAGTCTGCCAATGTAGTCCAGTTTTTATAGAGGGAAGATGCTTGTCCGCCGACCTTGTGGTTCTAGATTTGACAGACTTTGACGTCATTCTAGGGATGGATTGGCTATCTACCCATGGTGCTACCTTGGACTGCAAGGACAAGGTAGTTAAGTTCAGATGTCAGGATGGGTCAGAGGTCGTCTTCAGAGGAGACAAGAGGGGTACACCTAGAGGTCTAATCTCAGCTCTTCAGGCTCGTAGGTTGCTTAGGAGGGGATGTCAGGGGTTTCTAGCTCATGTGAGGGAGTTGGATAGTCTTGTTAGAGAGCCCGCCTCAGTGCCTGTGGTGAGTGAGTTCTTAGATGTTTTCCCAGACGAGCTGCCAGGGTTACCACCTGCTAGGGAGATAGAGTTCGAAATTGAGTTAATGCCTGGTACCAGACCGGTCTCTATCCCTCCCTACAGGATGGCACCAGCTGAGATGAAAGAGTTGAAGGAACAGTTGCAAGAACTGGTGGACAAGGGTTTCATCCGACCGAGTACCTCACCTTGGGGTGCTCCAGTACTCTTTGTGAAGAAAAAGGATGGATCCCTCAGGCTTTGTATCGACTACAGGCAGTTGAACAAAGTCACCATCAAGAATAAGTACCCATTGCCAAGGATCGACGATCTATTCGACCAGCTAGCAGGAGCGGGTTGTTTCTCCAAAATAGATCTGAGATCCGGGTACCATCAGTTGAGAATCAGAGAGGAGGACGTGCCAAAGACGGCCTTCAGGACCAGATATGGGCACTATGAGTTCCTTGTAATGCCGTTTGGGTTAACCAACGCCCCTGCAGCATTCATGGACCTCATGAACAGAATATTCAGACCATACCTGGATCACTTCGTTATTGTCTTCATAGATGATATCCTAGTGTATTCCAGGAATGCAGAGGAGCATGCCCATCATCTGAGGATAGTTTTGCAGACCTTGAGGGAACATGGCTTATATGCCAAGTTCTCCAAGTGTGAGTTCTGGTTAAGGAGCATATCATTCTTGGGGCATATAGTGTCAGAGAATGGAATAGAGGTAGACCCCAAGAAAGTAGAGGCTGTGACTAACTGGCCCAGACCCACTTCAGTGACAGAGATCAGAAGTTTCTTGGGTTTGGCTGGTTATTACAGGAGGTTCGTACAGGACTTCTCCAAAATTGCAGCTCCTTTAACCAGATTGACCAGAAAGAATCAGAGGTTCGAGTGGACCGATCGATGTGAGGAAAGCTTCGAAGAGCTCAAGAAGAGGTTGACTTCAGCACCAGTGTTAGCTCTGCCAACCAGCAATGAGGACTTCACAGTGTTCTGTGATGCATCCAGAGTAGGCTTGGGTTGTGTGTTGATGCAGAATGGTAGGGTGATCGCTTATGCTTCTAGACAGCTAAAGAGGCATGAGATGAATTACCCCACACACGATCTGGAGATGGCAGCGGTTATCTTTGCCCTCAAGATGTGGAGGCATTACCTCTATGGGGTAAAATGTGAGATCTTCACAGATCATAAGAGCCTGCAGCACATCTTGAGTCAGAGAGATTTGAACTTGAGGCAGAGGAGATGGGTGGAACTGCTCAGTGACTATGATTGTAAGATACAGTACCATCCGGGTAAGGCTAATGTAGTAGCTGATGCCTTAAGCCGGAAATCACTTGGCAGTCTATCCCACATCACGGCAGAGAGGAGACCGGTGGTGAAGGAATTTCATAAGCTCATTGAGGAAGGTCTACAGATGGAGTTGTCTGGTACAGGTGCTTTGATTGCACAGATGAAAGTAACACCCGTGTTTCTAGAGCAGGTAGCTCAGAAACAGCATGAGGACCCAGAGTTAGTGAAGATTGCCAGGACTGTTCAGTCAGGCAGAGACAGTGAGTTCAGATTTGACAGTAAGGGGATCCTCCGCTATGGGAATAGACTATGTGTACCAGATGACATCGGGCTTAAAGGAGACATTATGAGGGAGGCTCATAATGCAAGATACAGCATTCACCCTGGAGCCACCAAGATGTATCAAGATCTGAAGAGGGGGTATTGGTGGCCAGCTATGAAGAGGGAAGTGGCACAATTCGTGTCAGCCTGCGAAATATGTCAGAGGGTGAAGCTGGAACATCAGAAGCCGGCTGGAATGCTTAACCCGCTACCTATTCCAGAATGGAAATGGGAGAACATAGCTATGGACTTTGTAGTGGGGTTACCGGCAACATCCAACAGACTAGACTCCATATGGGTGATTGTGGACAGACTCACCAAATCTGCTCACTTCATCCCAGTTAGGAGCAACTACTCTGTGGATAAGTTGGCGCAGGTGTATGTTGAGGAGATTGTCAGACTACATGGGGTCCCGGTATCTATAGTGTCAGATAGAGGGCCCCAGTTTACCTCCAGGTTTTGGCGGAGTCTGCAGAGTGCTATGGGTACCAGGTTAGATTTCAGTACTGCCTTCCACCCTCAGACTGATGGACAGTCAGAGAGGACCATCCAGACCATAGAAGATATGCTCAGAATGTGTGTGCTAGATTTTGGCGGTTCTTGGAAGCAACATCTACCTTTGGTGGAGTTTGCCTACAATAACAGCTATCATGCTAGCATAGGGATGGCTCCATATGAAGCTTTGTATGGGAGGAAGTGCAGGTCACCCGTTTGCTGGGAAGAGGTTGGAGAGAGGTCCTTAGCAGGGCCTGAGCTTGTTGAGATCACCAGCAGGGTGGTGCCCATTATCAGAGAAAGGATAAAGACTGCCACCAGCAGGCAGAAAAGTTATGCAGACATCCGCAGGAAACAGGTAGAGTTTCAGGAGGGGGATCTAGTATTGCTCAAGGTGTCTCCGATGAAAGGGGTGGTTCGATTTGGTAAGAAGGGTAAGCTAGCTCCGCGGTACATTGGACCCTTTGAGGTCCTGCAAAGGATTGGGAATGTATCGTACAAGCTGGACTTGCCTGCTTCTATGGAGAGAATCCATCCGGTTTTCCATGTTTCCATGTTGAGGAAGTTCGTGTCAGATCCGAGCAAGGTTCTTAGCGAGCCTGATGTGGAGATCCAAGAGGATCTCACTTATGTTGAACAGCCAGTGCGGATTCTTGACACTCAGATCAGAAAGTTGAGGAACAAGGAAATCCCGATGGTGAAAGTCCTTTGGAACCACCACAATTTGGAAGAATGCACTTGGGAGACCCGGGAGTCCATGCTCCAGCAGTACCCCCACCTCTTCTAAGGTTAGTTGAGATGTGTTCCATGTGCTATATGTGTGTATGTTATGTTTGTTTCGCTATGCATGTACTAGTTGAGGAACATTCGGGGACGAATGTTCTTAAGGGGGGGAGAATGTAATACCTGGCTAGACTCCGGTATCGGAATTCCTACCGTCCGGTGGAATTTGGGTGTCGGAAACCTCTAGAAGGGTAAAAGCATGTTTTTATAAAATGTTTTCATGTATTTTAATGTTTTAAGTATGATTTTAAATAAGTTTTTGCATGAAAATTCTTTAAGGAAAAACCCAGGTTCGGCCGCCGAAACTCACTTTCGGCCGCCGAACATGCATGGACTTTGGGAGGCACGTTAGGCCCCCGAAAGTCTAAGTGAGGGAAGTGCAGGTTCGGCCGCCGAACCTTATGTTCGGCCGCCGAACATTTGCATGGATGCGGAGGCACATTCGGCCCCCGAACGTGGCCTGGCCAGCCACTATAAAAGGGTCCCCTTGGTCCGCACGGGCGAGCTTTTTCTCTCCCATTGTCGGCCAAGGTGAGTCTCCACCGTTCCTCCCTCGATCTTGAGTGTTTCCTCTAGATCTTTCATGGTTTTAACAAGTTTATAACTTTGTTTTGAAGATTTGTGAGCTTTGAGCAAGTTTTGAGTGCTTGGAGGTTCAAAGAGCTTAATCTCTCCATCTCCAAGCTAGGATCGCTTTCCTCTCGTTTCTTCAAGAGGTAAGGGTCGATCTTGAACCCTTTTTATGTTTTAAACAAGTTTTAAGTAAGATCTATGGGTAGAAATGCATGTTAGGACATATGTTGAGTTTATGGGTTTTGATGATGTTTGAGCAATGTAGCTTGTTTTTGTGGGAATGAAGTGTTGTAGATGGGGTATATGCATGTTTGAGACCCCTAGGAACTTGTATGTGTGTTTTGGTTGAGAAATATGCATGATTTATGGTTTTGGGAGGCAGGAGGTTCATTTGAACCAAGTTTCTGCCGTTTGGCAGAAACCAGGTTCGGCAGCCGAAGGGAGTTTCGGCCGCCGAACCCCTCTTGCGAAGGCAGCTTTCGGCTGCCGAAGGTGCCCCCGAAAAGAGACTTTCGTCTCTGTCTGGCACTTTCGGCCGCCGAAGGTGCCGCCGAACCTAGCTGAGTTTCGTCTCTGTCCAGGACTTTCGGCCGCCGAAGGTGCCGCCGAAGGTGCCCTGTTCAGCCATTTCATGCATATTTTCTGTGATGTTTTCATGATGTTTTAGGGGGTTTTTGGGGGATATATTAGAGTTGTGTTTATATATGTTTGGTCCCTCATTGGAGTCCACCTGTGTAGGTTCGGACCCGAGGAACCGAGGACCCCAGCAGTGAGTGAGCTGCTTCAGTGTCTGGTCAGAGCTAACCAGAGGTGAGTGGAAACAAGCTTAATATTTTAAATCAAGTAATTACATGTTTTGAGCATGCTTCACGCATCATGATGATATGAAATAGGATGATTGCATTAGTTCACGAATATGCTGCATTGCATTTTACTTTGTGGTTGTGGGTGAATGCTGTATGATCCAATTAGTCCACGAGACTTTATGTATGATATGACAGGAAGACCAGGACCCCATGCTACGGCCTGGCACGAGGGTTTATATATGATATGACAGGAAGACCAGGACCCCATGCTACGGCCTGGCACGAGGGTTTATATATGATATGACAGGAAGACCAGGACCCCATGCTACGGCCTGGCACGAGGGTTTATATATGATATGACAGGAAGACCAGGACCCCATGCTACGGCCTGGCACGAGACTTAATATGTGTTATGACAGGAAGACCAGGACCCCATGCTACGGCCTGGCACGAGACTATGTTGGGACTAATTGGTGACAGGTTCACCCTTGATGTGAATTGTCTGTGATATGATGCATTTCATGAAAGCATGAACTTTAATATAATGTTTTTAGTTTCTGCTCACTGGGCTTTTAGCTCACCCCTCTCCCCTAACCCCCAGGTTTGCAGGTACGGGAGTGATAGAGAAGAAAAGAAGAGAAGAGTCATATGTATGTAATAGCTAGAGTATGTGGACATGACAAATGATAAGAATGTAATGTAATTATGTTGTTGAGGATAGAATTGTGCTTGACCATAGTATATGTTAATCCCTTGGTATGTACATGATCTTATTTTATGATGTATATGTGAACCAACTCAACACAGGATATATATTGCCCATTGAGGCTTTGATGAAATCCCACAGAGGGATTAATGTTTATGTATATGATGAATATAGTGCATGCACAGGTTGAGTTTGGTGAATGAAGAAAAAAAAAAAGGTTTTTAATTCTTATGTATGTTTGTTGATCATGTATGGGATTAAACAGGTAAACAGGATGTATGTAGGCTTGCTACGGGTTCCGGTGGCCTTAAGCCGACCTGAATCCTAGCGCCGGTAGCGGTCCGGATTTCCGGGGCGTTACAAGTATGATCTAGTGAGAGTTACAATGTGAAAGATAGAAGAGATGTGAAAGATAGAAGAGATATCAGTAGAGAAAAGATGACTAGAACAGGATAAGGATCAGAGTGCGCAGCGGAAGCTGTGGATTTCAGAATAGTTTGAGGTCTTGATTGTTTTAATTGTTTGTTTGTAACATTCGAGGACGAATGTTTTTAAAGGGAGGAAGATTGTAATACCCGGCTAGATCAGGCATCGGAATTCTTACCGTCTGGTGGAATTCGAGGATGTCGGAGCTTCTAGAAGGGTAAGACAATAGTTTTCTAAAATGTTTTAAGTGGTTTTACAGGTTTTGAATGAGTTTTGGATTGAGTTTTGAAGAGAAAAGACAATGGGGACTTTTGCCATGTTTGGCCGCCGAAGGTAATGTTCGGCCGCCGAAAGTGCTATAGATTCGGCTTCCGAAGGTCATGTTCGGCCCCCGAACGTTGCATGGTTTTGCATGCAGGTTTGGCAGCCGAAGGTGAGTCGGCCAGCCCTCTATATCAGCGCCTCCAGTCGGTGAAATGGATAGATTTCACTTTCCTTTCACTTCCTGAGGTGAGGCCACGTCTCCATGAGTCACTTGCTTGGTTTTATCAAAGTTTGTAAAGGTTTAAAGAGTTGTTTTGTGGTTTTGAAGGTTTAAAGGCAAAAAGAGAAGTTGTGAAGGTTGGAGAAGTTGAAGTTCATATCTTTCAGTTCAGATCGTTCAGCTTCTTGTTATCAAGAGGTAAGTGAAGATTCTGAACTTCTTTTGATGATTTATAGAGGTGTTATGGAGGTTATGGGTAGAAATGCATATTTAGGGTCTTATGTATGTTTTTGGTGTTTTGATGATGAAAGTATGTTTATGTGTTATGTTTGTTGTTTTTGTTGGGGTTGTAAGTTAGTTTTGGACCCCTTTGTGCATATACTTGAGTATATGTGTGTTAGGAGTTGTGTTATGCATGTTGTGAGTGTTGGAATGGTGTGAGGAGCTAGGTGGTGCCCGAAACTGAGTTCTGGATGAACTCAGGTTCGGCAGCCGAAGGTGCATTCGGCCGCCGAACCCCTTGAGAGGTGGCTTTGGTTGCCACAGCTCACCCCCGAGAGTTTTGATATTCGACTCTGGAAGAAGGATTCGGCCGCCGAAGGTGCCGCCGAAGGTTAGAGACTTTCGTCTCTGGAGTGTGTTTCAGTCCCCGAACCTTGCCCCCGAAAGGGTTCGGCAGCCGAAAGTAGAGATTCGGCCGCCGAAGGTGCTTGAGTTTCGGCTCTGGAGAGGACATTCGGCCGCCGAACCTGCCGCCAAAAGTGTTCTGTCCAGCCTTCTTTTGCATGCTTTATGTGATTGTTCTAAGAGCTTTTAGAGGGGTTTTGGGAAGCTGTTTAAGAGGTGTTTATGAGTTGTTTAGAGTTTGTTTGACACCTCATTTGAGTCCATTTGTATAGGATTGGACCCGAGAGATCGAGGAGGTCACCAGTGGTAGGTGTTGCCGAGTCAGTTCAGTTTTCTGCTAGAGGAGCAGAGGTGAGTAGAATTAAACTTAATCGTTTATACTGAGAAAATGGAATGCTTTAGCATAGTTCATGCATCATGGATGCCATCTTATGTACTAGGGTGATTGCATTAGAATCACGAATATGGTGCATTGCATTATTTATTGATAGTGGGGATTGGACCAAGGCGACATCAATAGCCCACGATCTGTCATGGTAGTGAAAATCCTGTGTGAGTTCCTTCGGGAATCGGGTGCCGACAGAGAGAGTTTTGAGGTCATGTCTAATCCGAGATGTGAAATGTTTGTGTTGTGCCACATTTCATGTACGTGTGTATTAATGAACTGTTTTCAGTGTTTCTACTCACTGGGCTTTAGAAGCTCATCCCTTTCCCTTAATCCCAGTTTTGCAGGTTCAGAGTTAGCTAGGAAGTGAAGCAGTAGAGTATGGTTTAAAGGACTGCATGTGTAATAGCTTAGTGTGGACATGATGTAAATTAAAGAGATATATGTAAAGGCATGTAATAGATAGTAAGTTAGTGTGTTATGGTTTAGAATGTGCTTTGCCTAGTGTTTGTTTATCCCTTGTGTATGCATGTATCCTGTTTTAAATTTCTTGATGAGAAATGAGTCAAACCAGGCTTAATAGCTGTTGTGTTGCGAAAACTCCAGTAAAATTGAACTGTGAGGGAAGATAGGGTTTGATTCCCTTGACCCGAGACCAGACCGTGAGGGAAGACCGGGTTTGAGTCCCGTGACTCTATGGACAGAGTTACTGGTGTGAGCCCAGGGGGCTATTTCAGATTGGTATATCTGAATGTTTTTAGTTAAGTCTGGTAGTTTTACAGAAAAAAGTTTGAAAGGCTAGTAGTCGAGTCGGATCATGTATGGGATGATTGGAGTTCAGGTTAGGCTTGCTACGGGTTCTGGCGGCCTTAAGCCGATCTGGATCCTAGCGCCGAGCAGTTTGGGCCGTTACAGAGGGGTACCGGTTTCCAGGCTGTTACAGCCTGCCTCCACAGGCAGGTTCCGCGGCCGAAAGTCCTTTCGGCTGCCGAACCTGAGTTCTTCCAAAGGGCAGAACTCAGCCTCCAAAATGCACATTTGCCTCACAAACCATTGAACTCAAACACAACACTTCCACAACATGCATACACACATACATAAGCTCCTAGGGGCCTCAAACTATCCTAAACCCCAACTACAACACATCAAGCATAAACAAACAACCCACATTGCTCAAAAACTCAACATAAACCCATAAACTCAATAAAAATCTAAACATGCATTTCTACCCCATAAACTTTCATAAAACTCGTTTAAAACATAAAATGAGCTAAGGATCTACTCTTACCTCTTGGAAAACGAGAGGAGAGGCGATCTAACTCGAAGATGGAGGAGATCTAGCTCCTTGGGTCTCCAAGCTCCAAAACTTGCTCAAAGCTCATAAATCTTCAAAAACCAAGCAAACACTTGTTAAAACTTGAAAGATTGGAGGAAAATCGTCAAAAACAACCATGGGAGAGCATGGACTCACCGTTGGCCGAAAATGGAGAGAAAACTCGCCCGTTTCGGTCATGGAGCCCTTATATAGGGGCTGGCCAGACCACTTTTGGCAGCCTAAAGTGCCTCCAAAACTCATGCAAGTTCGGCGGCCGAACATGAGGTTTGGCGGCCGAACCTGAACCACTTTCGGAAGCCTAACTTGCCCCCCTAAACTATCCAATATTCGGCGGCCGAACTTGAGGTTCGGCGGCCGAACTTGAAAATGCCTCCATGGTCTTTTTCATTTAAATTTCAATTTTTTTCTTACTTAAAATCATAAAACACATTAAAACATTTTATGAAAACATGATTTTACCCCTTTAGAGGTCTCCGACATCCGAGATCCCACCGGACGGTAGGAATTCCGATACTGGAGTCTAGCCGGGTATTACATAGTTACTATTATGCTTAACTGTGCGTCCATATAATCAATAACTTCCACTCCATATAAGTTATGTACTAAAACACAAAACTTTTTATAGATTTTCAAAACCATAGGGTTGTAAGAAATTTCTTATGAACCTTCATATAAATTTAGAATTTTAGGTTCAAGGGAAAAGAATATGTTCTTTCTAAAATACTTTAAACAATCAAAAGGATATGTATTCTTTAGTGAGTAAGAGAATTGAATTATAACTGAGTTTAAATAATAAGATATCACATTTTTTTAGAAATTTTTTCTGAAGCATGTAGAGATAGGATAAGTCTTCCCTCTAATTAAAACTTACAATCAGGATGCTTCCACTATAAAAATTTTGACGGATACACTTCTGAGTGGGAGAAATTTAGATACATATTAATATGGTCATTAATTTTATAAATGTATTTTGAAGTAAGTCTAGTCATAGAACCTGGTCTAAGTGAGAGTAACGTGTCTATTGATAAGTTTATAGATCAATCTCAACTATAAAAAATGAGTCATCTAAGGATTATTGATTATCATTTTGAGATTGAAGAGGAAATAGCTATAGTTAGTCTTGATGAAGATGAATCGAGAAATATATTTTTTAAGCTCTTAGATCTTCAACTAAGGAAAAATGGATCAAAGCAATAGAAGAGGAAATAGAGTGAGGAAATAAAGTATACATATAGAGTTACCATTAAGACATAAAGCAATTGGAAATAAGCGGAATCTCAAAATTAAGCGTAAGGCTGACAACATTATCATGAGATATAAAGTTCATTTAGTACCTAAGGGGTACACACAATAGGAAGGAATGAATTGTGAAGTTTCTTTCACTTGTTGTGAGATTTATCTCGACAAGATTATTTTTTATTTTTAAATTGTATTAATTGCTAATTTGGATTTTAAATTATATCAAATAGATGTGAAATCTATTTTTTTTTTCAAATGAAGAATTAGAATTTACATCGAATAACCCATAGGTTTCGGTGTAAATGGCAAAAAACACAAAGCGTGTAGACCTTTGAAATCAATCTATAGCTTTAAACAGTTTTCTAGACTATGGTATATTAGATCTCATAATATAGTTGTGCCTTATGCTTTTATTGTAATGAATGAAGATCATTGTAAATATATCAAAAAAAATCCAAAAATAAATTTATAATTTTATCATTGCATGTAGAAGATATACTAATATCTAGAAATGATAATGAGTATATCGCAACCATTAAGGAGTAGTTATCATTTTTCTTTTGAGATGAAAGAGATGGGGAAGCTACATATATTCTTGAATTAAGATTCTAAGGGATCAATCGAGAAGTTTATTGTCTCTTTTCTGATAAAAATATACTATGGAAGTCTTAGAGCGATTTAAGATGCAAGTCTTCAAATCTATAAATATTCCTATTTTTCAAAGAGAAAGCTTTAAGTTGTAGATTATGTCCTAAAACTCCATAAGAAAGAGCTCAAATGAATATTGTTTCATATACTACTGTGGTTGAGAGTCTAATGTATGTTATAGTATACAAGACCTGATATTTTATATGCTATGAGTATAGTAAGTTGATATCAATCTGACTCTAGGTAAGTACACGAGATATAAGGAAATGGATGTTGAGATATCTTAAACTCACATTAGATTATTTATTATATTATCTAAATAGCCTGCAAGTGAGAGGCTATACAGATGCTGATTGGAGAAGAATTTAGTTGAATCTAAATCTACCTCAGCATATATCTTATTAAGAAGTAAGAAGAAGAACTAATAGTTAATAGCACTATTTACTATATTAGGAATATAGATCCATATAACTTAAAATAATTTTCTACACATGGAATGACTTTTGATCCTCTAATGAACCTTAGTATGAAAAATATTTTGTATAGGCATCTAAAGTCATTGAGTTAGCATAGAGGTTAAGAAAATAAGTTAATGTAATTAAAATATTATTACAATAGTGCAATTCATACATATATTTTATAACTGGGGATCTGATTATGAGAAGTATGTTGGACAAATAAAAAATATTTCCTTACAAGATATTGCTTTTATTATCTAGTGAGATAATAAAGTATAAGACAATTATAAATTTTCTTTTATCTGTGGATAAAAATGAGCATTCAAAAATATATAATATAGAATTTTCATTTCAAAAGTGTTGAGAATAATAGTAAGAGATTGTATTGAATATATTGATTTTATGTAAATGAATCATATTATTCATCTTAATAGCCAGATAAAGTTTTAATTAGAAATGATTAGTTTAAAGAACTCAAATTTAAATATTAGATATTCTTAAATTATTATTTGTATGATATCTTAAATAAAGAAATATGTTCCATTATGAATATAAAAGATCTCGTTCCATGTAATTCATGCCACATATACTCGTGACCAAATATGAGAGTACAAGCGATGATCTTTGTTTGTTAATGTATGAGACCTTAAAGATTATAAGATTATGATCTATTACTTGAGAGTTAATTTAATATTTGTTATCTTAGAATATTATCAGATGATTATGAATGGTTCAATCAAACGATATATTCATAGAAAAGTACATTGAATTAATTTAAGATTTAGAGTATCAAGATATGAGGAAATTATATGGAAATATCACATTATTTTTTGGTTTATTGACTAATCAGTTTTATTTATGTGGATGAAACATAATTACGAACGCAAATGAAAAGTAATTGAGATCTTATAAATACTTTAATGTGATAAATGATTTAGACTATTGCATATAGTAACTACTATGAATTTCACCATTTGTGGTTATGCTGTTCTAACAGATATATAACATTTAGACTCTTGAAATATGCACTAGTCACAGTTCATTTATTAAGTATAAAATCATAATGTACCGAATAATATGTCTTATCATATGTGAATGGAAGATGAAAGAAATAGAAATAGTTCACTCATGATTGAGCCCAATAAATAAAAGTCTAATAAAATAAGGTTCAATACTTTTATTAAAAACTCATTTGAAGTTCTATTTAAAAAATAAAATAAAAAAATAATATTGGAAAAAAAAAAATATAATGGCTCGAGGTCATGCAAATGCCAAGATAATGTTGGTGGATGGTTTAGTGCCCACCAACATATAAACTCTTTTAATTATTTTTTTTTATTCTTACTCTCCCCTTTTATTGTGAGAGTTTTTCGATGTTGTGAGATTAAGACATAATAATTGAAATAAGTTTTAAATTTTTTTTTTGAATGAGACTTCACTAAGAGGAAAAATAGATTTTCTCTTTGTACAAGTTTTTCTAATACTTGTTTCTCAAGTATAATTTGTATGCTCATGTGGAAAAAATGGCTAGCAAATCAACAGTGCAATGGGCAATACGTGGAACTATTGTTTAACTTCTATACTCAAATTTGATGAGAAATACTATGATTTCAAGTAACTCTTAGATTATGAAATTATATGCATAATTCATTTAATCACATGATTATATATGAATTACGTGACACAAGACCAACTTTTAATATTTTTATTAATTTTTTAGATTTTAAAAAATTCTTATTTTTTTTCAATAGATTTAATTAGTTAAAAATATTTTGATCATTTTATGTTTTCAAGATTGATCATCAGTGATAGTAAAAGAAAGCTTATTAATTTTTATTAGAAGACAACCTTTCGATTTAAAAAATTGAATTCAAACCGATATTTTTCAAATTTAGGTTAAATCAATCCAATCGACTAATCCGGCCTGATTTTAACCACTATAATGAAATGATTATGACATGGAGCAATTAGCTTTGGCTTTACAGTAGACTTGCACCAGATCTAACTTTTACTGCCGACATCCGATAGAAACTCACGATAGCTTTTTGGAAAGAAAATTTCAAGACGCATGACTTTTAAAAGTGTGACGAAGGTTTTGTTATAAAGTTCAAGGCGAAAATTCCACCGTTTAGGAGGTCAATTTTACATTTTAATTATTTTTGGATATTTTTATAATTTTGCATAGAGGCCATGTGACTCCAGCTCCAGCCTCTTCCTGTGAAGGGTCCGCTTGAACAAAGATTGCTACAGGATCGCCCCTGAAAGAAGACTCAGGTTGAGCGGGGGCTATCTCCTCGGTGGCAAGTGGAGGAGGGGAAGGAGGAAGCATGATAATCTTCTCTGCTCGATGAGCTCATTTTGGAGGTGGACCAGTGGCTCCAGCAACAACTTTGCTCTTATAGATAGCTCGTGCTGCCTCAACGAACTTGTTCCTTGTTCCGGCCATATCTGCACAGAACAAAAGGTGAGTAAGTAAGATAGTTTAAAAAGCAAAGTTAGAAAGAAAAATACTTTGCTCGTTGACATAGGAGGTGCTTTTCCGAATGTTTAGAAGATTGGGCAATTGAAGAACTTGAGACTAGTCCACCTAGAAATGGCTCTGCCATGACAAAATGGTGTTCCTCACTACCATGGTGATATCAATTCTCTAGAGGAGGTCTATAGACTCTTCCTTATCCCGTAGTGGTTGGACCCCATTCTTTCGAAGCTCCACATATACGTTCCAGTTAATTTGGAGCCGCCCAAAACTAATGGATATCTTGTGATGCATAATGAAAAATTTATTCTTCTAACGCTTAAGAAAAGAGGGTATTCTAGCAAAAAGAGTTTAGCACTTTGTCCTGCTGAAGGATCAGAATTCCTCGTTCTTCCAGTATCTAGTTGGTACAGCTGAGAGAATAGCTCCGCACTCACCTCAATATCGTTATTGAAGTAGAGCAAGCGAAAATCCACTATAATCCTCTAACTGTTGGGGTGCAGTTGGGCAATCGCAAGCTTGTGGAAACAGAGGACTTCAGCAAAGAACGGATCATAGAAAATTGAAGACCCGCCTTTAATTGCTCTTTGTAAACAATGATTGTGTCTTCCGCAGGAACTCAATGGTCCATATGAATGTGCGGGTTGGGGGCATAAACCCAGAAGATCTCTCGAGAGATTTGGTAGTGATCATAAAAGTAGTCCATATCCTTCTCGGTTAGCACGGAAGGGATGTCATTCACCAGGACGCTTTCGCTATCATGGACCGCCCTCAACGGGACGATGGGAGCAGGAGTGCAAATGGGGCCGCTGAAGGAGGAGCTTGAACTAAAGGAAGAAGAAGAAGAAGAATTCCTATTTATTTTTATGAAAGAAAGTATGATTAGAAATTACTTTAAGTAAAGAAAAATGGATATAAAAAGCTGAGTGGTTGAGTCTTTTCTGAAATATAGAGATCAGTTGTTTTTATGTTATAATATTTCTTCAGCTTTTTTGGATTATCATTTCAGCCTTGAGATTGGACATATTAGAAAAGCTTGCTACTTTAAATGAGATTAAGTCTGATTCGGTTAAGTTTTTTTTTTTTATGAATTTATTTAATAAAATGAGATTGATTTCAAAGAAGAGACAAGTATACTGACAGCTCTTAAAATAGTTTAGAAAAATAAATTAATTTCTACATAAGAAAGTTATCTGAATATATTTCAAATTATTAAATTACGTCTTTAAGATAATTTTAATTATTTTTATTATAAAAACATAAATAATTTAGCAAAATTAAACATTTGTTGCTTTGAAAAGCAAAACCAAATTGACTCGTACGCTTTAACAATGCAAGCTTAATGGTTCAATTAATTTCTAAAATTTTGAATACTCAACTACAATACAATTTTTTTTAAGAAAATAAAACTAATGTAATTTAAAAAAAAAAAGTCACTTGAACTTAAAATATAATGAAATTGTTAACTAAAGACTGAAATGAACAGTAGCTAAAAAGATAGAAAACTGAAACAGCAATTAACAAAAAGCATAATTAAAATTATTGCAAACTTAAGAAGATTTTTAAGTTGGGGAAAGCTCAAGTTTACCAATTTTTTTGTCAATTAACTCACAATTTTTTTTAAAAAAAGTTCAAATAAATTAAAGTTAAAATAAATAAAGCAATAATTCTATAATAAAATATTAACATATTGTTAATAAAAATTATACTTATCAGTATAAAAAGTTGGAAAAAAATATTAATTAGAAAAATTTAAAGGTAAATTTGAGAGTTGATCTATTTTAAAGCATGCTGAAAAATGAAAAAGATAGTCCAAGCCAGCTTGCTTATGGTCAAATAAAAGGACAAAAGGTCATTGTGGGCTGGAAAAGTGAAAGGCAAAAGCAATGGTGGGTATTGATGTGGTCTGGCTTAGATGAAGCAAACCCATAAAAGCAACATCTCGAGGGACGTTTTACAATGCAGTGTGCAGGAAAGGTGGTCCAATTCCACCAACAAAATGCAATTTTTTAAGCCACGCTTAAAAGCCACCGTTTATATATTGTTATAGCCACATTAATATCATAAAAGACTTATCAGACATCATTAAAAATTTTAAACAATAACGTTTGACTAAGATGATATAATAGAAATGAGAGACTAAAAATCGAAAAATCTTATTGAAATTCTTAAAAGGTTGAAAAGTCCGTCTCAAATAGTCAATGAAATAATATTTATAATAAAAAACTCTAATATATAAAATTATAAAAATATCCAAAAAATAATTAAAATGCAAAATTAACCTCTTAAACGGTAGAATTTTCACCTCGAACTTTGTAACAGACCTTCAGCCATCATCACACTTTTGAAAGTCATGCGTTTTGAAATTTCCTTTTCGAAAAGCTATCATGGGTCTCCATCGGACGTTGACAGCAAAAGTTAGGACCGGTCTAAGTCTACCGTAAAGTCCAAGACTAATTGCTCTATGTCATTCCCTTCCACTTGTAAAGAACTCGACCTCGAGTTGTCATCAGCAGGGTAGTACTGAAATAGATCCGTCACGTTAAACGTCTTAAAAATTTTTATCTCATTTGGGAGGTCAAGAACATAAGCATTGTCATTAATCTTTTGAATGATCCGGAATGGATCAATCTTCTTGAGGTCAAGCTTTTTATGTCCTCCACCATGTTCCTTGCGTAAATACACCATCACTTGGTCACCTACATTGAAGGACTTGAAACGCCAATGTTTATCAGTTGTAGCTTTATACTTATCATTGGCTTTTGTAAGGCATTGTTGTATCTGTTTGAAAACATCCACATACTACTTTGCCAAGTTACTTGCGACAATACTGTTGTGAGAATCTGTAGGAAGGGCAATAAGATCAACTGTATATGCTGGGATTTTTCTATACATAACTGCAAAGGGTGACATCTTTGTGGAGCTGTGAACAACACTGTTGTAAGCAAATTCTGCTTGGGCAAGAGCACAATCCCAAGCAGTTTTCTTATTACTGTAGATGCAGCGTAGAAGATTGTCAAGAGTGCAGTTCAACACTTCCATTTGTCCATTAGTCGTGGAATAGGAAATCGATATTGAACTGTAATTTTGTTGATGGCCCTGCTATCCACGCACATTCTCCAAGTTCCATCTTTCTTTGGAACTAATAAGGCAGGTACTTCACATGGTTTAATGCTCTCCTGAATATGCCCCTTCTTCAATAATTCTTAAACCTAGCACCTGGCACTAGCTCTGACCCGGACAACCTCTTTCTCGAGGAGCCCCGTATTTCAGTCCTCACCGCAAACAATGCTTTGAGGCCTGGGGACCGCCATCACTTGAATGAGATCGATACAGAAAACCTCTACGACAACATCATCCATTCTGCGATAGAGACTGCCCTCTATGCTTATATGGCCAAGGAGCGTAATAAGGCTCTGAGGCGAGATTTTGGGGCACAGGAGATGAACAAAAGTCTCCTACAAGAGGAGTACTCAAGGCTGAAGGCTCGGGTTGAAAAGGTGGAGAGCACTATGAAGGAGACATTGGACTTTATGGACAAGCTCCAAATAGACCTGGACGAGACCAATACTTCAAAACTTTCCCTTAAAAATGGGCTAAAAATGCTGAGGACCAAGTGGCTATCCTACAGCAATAAGTCTACAAACTGCAATCTCAAGCTAAGGAGAACCGGGCTGCTTCCACTAAAATTACTGAAGTAGAGACCGAACTTCAGGAGACAGTGGTCCCGGGAGGGGAGATGTTCATCGAAGGACAAGACTCAGTCAAGAAGGAGCTGGTTAAGCGCTTTTCAGCTGATGACTTTGCCTGGATTGATGAAATCTTCCCCGAGGAGAAGGAGGAGGATGAGGGAAAGCATATTAAATATAATCCCATCGACTGAGTCTCTCTAGAGAATGTAATAGATATAGACAATGAAAATGTAACAGAGACTTGAGAGGAGGAGACTGAAGATGTTCCTCCTTTGTAACTTTCTTTTATCATAATGAAAAGTTCATTTCTATTGTCTATTTGTTTATATTCTTTATGTTCAATGTTGAACCAAGTAGCAAAATAACCAAAACACTCATCTGATTTAGATTAATTGTTAATCTGACATATAGGATTTGAACATCTCGTAAAAAATTGTTTAATCGGGACAACACCCAGTCAATAGCTTGGTAGTTACCTGTCTCATGGCCTTTGCTTAAATAACTTGGAAAAATAATAAATTGGACTTACCTCCTCGTTATGATAATGATTTAAAGATTTTATTAAATGGAATTACCACTCAGTTGTGGGCCTGGAGGATACCCGCCTCGTGGCCTCGACATAAAAATGCCTTAGAAATTTTTATTAAATAAGAATAACACCCAGTTGTGAGCCTGGTGGATACTTGCCTCATGGTTTTGGTATAAAAAAAGCCTTTAGAAAAATTTTTTATTAAATGGGACTAAACCCAGTCATGGGTCTGGCAGATATCTGCCTTATGGTCTCAGCATAAAAATGTCTTAGAAATTTGTATTAAATGGGATTAAAACCTGGTCACGAGCCTAGTGGATACTTGCCTCATGGCTTTGGCATAAAAAAAAATCCTTAGAAAATTTTTTTATTAAATGGGACTAAAACTTAGTCGTGGGTCTGGCAGATATCCACCTTGTGACCTCAGCATAAAAATGCCTTAGAAATTTTTATTAAATAGAACTAACACCTGGTCATGAGCTTAGCGGATACTCACATCATGGCTTTGGCATGAAAATGCCTTTAAAAAAAATTATTAAATGGGATTAACATCTAGTAGTGGGCCTGGCAGATACCCGCCTTGTGGCCTTGGAATAGAAAATGCTTTGAAACTTTTTATTGAATGGGACTAACACCCGGTGATGGGCCTAGCGGATACCTGCCTCGTGGCCTTGGTATGAAAATGCCTTTGAAAAATTTTTTATTAAATGGGACTAACACTCGGTCGTGGACTTGGTAAATACCCACCTTGTGGCCTCGGCATAAAAATGGCTTAGAAATTTTTATTAAATAGGACTAACACCCGGTTATGGGTCAAGCAGATACCCACCGTGTGGCCTTAGCATAAAAATGCCTTAAAAAAGTTTTTTATTAAATGGGACTAATACCCGATCATAAGCCTAACGGATGCCCACCTTGGGGCCTTGGAATAAAAAATGCCTTGAAACTTTTTATTGAATGAGACTAACATCTGATCATGGACCTGGCAGATACCTACTTTATGGCCTTTTTGCAAAAATGCTTTAATTAACGACCTTTAACTTTTGAAGAAGGCAACCCACCGCTTCTCATAACTGAATAATACAACATATGAAAAAACATCTCGTTAAATGTTATTGATAAAATTTACTTAAATTACAAACATTTCAAGAATGGAGAATGACCCAGCCATCTAATTTGGCTAATTTATAAGACCCTGGATTTATAAACTTCGAGACCTTAAATAGTTCCTTCCAATTTTCGTGCAACTTACTAGATCTGGCACTATCGCCTGTTACATCAGTTCTTTTAAAGACTAAATCCCATACATTAAAGGTACGTGATTTGACTAGGGATGTAAACGGGTAGGGTACCCGCAAAATTGAGAGTACCCAAACCCGAATCTGATTATATATACAATTTTTGAACCCGTCCCAAACCCGTTTAATATTTTAATTTTATTATCCGAACCCATCCCAAACCCGTTTAACAATACTCGCACAATACCCGAACCTGATTTTTTAAATTCAATTCAACGATAAAAACTAGCAAATAAACTACTTAACATTTGCACAACCCACCAAACCCAGCAGTAAAAGGAGAAATGTTCGATGACAAGAACCAGCAACCCAGCAAATAATGATTTATAACCAGATAATCAAATTAATTGTTCATAAATTCTAAAAATCAACAGTATTACATTAATCAAATAGCAAATAATTAAATTTTTTAAAAGTATCTAAATAATCAATTCAATGACAAAAATTACCAAATAAACTACCTAACAGTAGAAGGAGAAATGTTCAATGACGAGAAACAGCAAACCCAGCAACCCAGCAAACCCAGCAAACCCAGTTTCAGTCAAAAAATTTGATTGCAAACCCAGCAAACCCAGCAAACCCAGCAGTAGAAAGTTCCAGTCAAAAAATTTGATTGCAAACCTGAAGAAAGTTCCAGTCAAAGGAGATGTCGCCGACAACGATTGGGGAGAGGCAAGGGTCCAGCATCAGTGAAGTGGGGGAGAGAAGCATCAATTGAAAAGAGTAGATGTCACTGACTGGAAGAGAGAAGGAGATATCACCGATGCCGACCGGGGAGAGGGAAGAGTTGTCTCCGACTGGGAAGTGGGAGATGCCACCGCTGGAGAGAGAGAAGGAGATATCGCTGACTGGGGAGAGAGAAGATTTATCGTCGTCGTCGACTGGGGAGAGAAAGGAGACGTCGCCGATGCCGACTGCCGGCACTCGTCAGTGAAGTGGGGGAGAGAGGCCTTGACTGGGAAGTGGGAGATGTCGCCGACTGGAGAGAGAGAAGGAGATATCGCACTGTGGAGAGAGAAGATTTATCGGGGAGAGAAAGGAGACGTCGCCGGTGCCGACTGGGCTGCCGGCAGTCGTCAGTGAAGTGGGGGAGAGGCGTCGACGAAGAGAGGAAAGGGAAGCGAGGGAGAGAGGCACCGACGAAGAGAGGAAAGAGTAAAATGAAAAAGAAAATTAGGGTTAGTTTTGTTAATATAGGTAATCGGATTCGGGTAACGGGTATCCGATCACCTAACCCCGAACCCTACCCGAATCTGAAACGGGTAAAATTTTTCAAATCCGAATCCGCCCAAATCCGTTTTATAAAAACCCAAATCCGTCCTAATAGGGTTTGGGCGGATCGGGTACCCGTAAAAACCCGCCCGCCTGACATCCCTAGATTTGACTCTACTATTGAATATCTTGAAAATCTTATTTCTATAGACTGTCATTCTGATTGTAGCCTCTTCTCGCAAAAATTCTGTTTGATCTAGGTTGAATTGCATCTCTTCAGGGTTTCCAGAAATCTCAAGGTGCTGTATCCTAAAACTTGTTAGGGAACCCAGAGATTGCTGCAACCGAAAACCGCAGCGGAAAAATGAAAATCTCTATTTCCCTTTCAAGATCCGAGTGCTTCATTTATTTCAAAAGGAAAGATAAGAGACTAATCTTTAGACTTGACAAGAAGATACAGTTCTAGACTGATGGTGCTGCTTCTGAAACAAACACTCTCAATAGTATCCACACGAACTTTTCTGTCTAGAGTCCTAGCTCTCTCAACGGATGGATAAACTATGTGCTCCCCAATTTGCAATCCAAAAAAATGATCAACCAAAAAAAACTTTGCTCCCGTGATTCAAAGAAGGTATTTTATTTGTTTTTTAGTCTTTTCATTTTCCCATACTTCTTTTCGAAAAAGATTTGTATTCATCATAAACTATCACAATCTCGCAGATACTTAAATATCTATGTGATAAGTCCTTTTTGAAAAGGAAAATAGAAAAATCTTTTATCTATAACAGTTATAGATAGACTGTAAATCTTTTAATATTATTATATTTGTAATACCCGGCTAGACTCCGGTATCGAAATTCCTACCGTCCGGTGGAATCTCGGATGTCGGAAGCCTCTAGTAGGGTAGAAATATGTTTTCATAAAATGTTTTAATGTATTTCATGATTTTAAGTAAAAAGAAAATGAGTTTTTGCATGAAAACAACCTAGGAGGAAAACTCAGGTTCGGCCGCCGAACATGCATGCATTTCGGGTGTGCCTTAGGCCCCCGAAGGCATAAGTGAGGGAAGTCCAGGTTCGGCCGCCGAACATGGCATGCGTGCGGAGGCACGTTCGGCCCCCGAATGTGGCCTGGCCAGCCATTATAAAAGGGTCCCTTAGCCGAAAACGGGCGAGCTTTTCTCCCCATTGTCGGCCAAGGTGAGCTCTCCGCCGTCCCTCACCAATCTTTGAGTTCTTTCTTCAGATCTTTCAAGATTTTCATGAGTTTTTGCCTTGTTTTGAAGTTTTTCAAGTTTTGAGCAAGTTTTGGAGCTTGAGGTCCAAGGAAACTCAACCCCTCCCATCTCCGAGTTTAGGTCGTCTCTCTCTCGATCCCCACGAGGTAAGAGCCGATCTTAAGCTCATTGCATGTTTTAAGTAAGTTTTAAGTAGATCTATGGGGTAGAATGCATGTTTAGCCTATGGTTAGGTTTATGAGTTTATGTTACGTTTTTGAACAATGTGGATGTTTGATGTGTTGTAGATGGGGTTTTAGATAGTTTGAAGCCCCTAGGAGCTTGTATGCTTGTGTATGTGTGTTGTAGAATAGGTTTATGCATGATTGGAAAGTTTTGGAGGCAAATGTGCATAGAAGAGCTGAGTTTCTGCCACTATGGGAGAAACCAGGTTCGGCAGCCGAAGGAACTTTCGGCCGCCGAACATGCTTGTGGGGGCAGCCTTCGGCTGCCGAAGCTTGCCCCCGAAAGAGGACTTTCGTCTCTGTCTGGGAGTTTCGGCCGCCGAAAGTGCCGCCGAACATGCATGAGTTTCGCCTCTGTCTGGGAGTTTCGGCCGCCGAAGGTGCCGCCGAACCTGCCTGACTTTCGGCTCTGGAGGGACTTTCGGCCGCCGAACCTGCCGCCGAAAGTGCCCTGTCCAGCCCTCTCTTGCATGTTTTTCTATGATTGTTTCATGATGTTTTAGGGGGGTTTTTGGGATGTTTTTAGAGTTATGTTCTAGTTGTTTGGTCCCTCATTTGAGTCCACCTGTGTAGGTTCGGACCCGAGGAACCGAGGACCTCAGCAGTGAGTCAGCTGCTTCAGTCAGTGTCAGAGCTAGCTTGAGGTGAGTAGAATAACTCCTTATGTTTCAAGTAAATAAATCAGTTTTGAGCATGTTCATGCATCACGGAGGCCATGTGATATTTTAGGTTGTTTGCATTAGAAATCACGAATTTGTTGCATTGCATAATATGTTGTTGATGTGGATGAATGTTGAATGATCTATTAGCCCTCATATGTTATGACGTGAGGATATGATATGGAAGTCCAGGTGTGGCCTGCACTACGCCCCTGGCACTATGTAAGAGAAAGACCGGATGTGGCCTGCACTACGCCCCCGGCACCTTTGGTTATGTATGTTATGTTATGTATAAGAGAAAGACCAGGTGTGGCCTGCACTACGCCCCTGGCATGATTGGAATATGTAGAGGGCTAAATGGTGACAAGTTCATCCTTGATATGATTAGTTGTGATGTGACGCATTCCATGAACTTTTAATATAAATGTTTTATTATTCTGCTCACTGGGCTCTTGTAGCTCACCCCTTTTCCCCTTAACCCCAGGTTTGTAGGTACAGGGTAGACCAGGAGGTCCGCAAGAGTAATGAAGTCATTTGTATGTAATAGATAGAATGTGGACTTGATAAATTGTAAAGTTATGAATAGTTATGTAATGTAATGATATTGAGAATTAGAGGTTGTGCTTGACCTATGTGTAAGGTATCCCTGTTAATGCATGATCTTAGATCTTTTATGATGTTTATGTAAACCATCTCAACATATATTGTATCGCCCATTGGGGTCATGGATATGATTATGATTATGTTTAATGCATGCATAGGTTGAGTTTGGTGTATGAAGGAAAAGTTTTAATTTTTTTATGTATGTTGTTGATCATGTATGGGATTAAACAGGTTTACAGGTTACATGTTAGGCTTGCTACGGGTCCCGGCGGCCTTAAGCCGACCTGGATCCTAGCGCCGGTAGCGGTCCGATTTTCGGATCGTTACAATATTATAATAATAAATAATTAATAATAATAATAATAATAATAATATCTTTATTATTATTAATTATACCAATGGGCTTTTAGACCATTAATATGATATAGTACATCAACGACGTTCTTTTATGTGTGACCCAATAGGCTCACATTAATTGGCAATAGGCCCAGTCCCACAAGGCTCATAAATCATAAGCGGCCTCTAGCAAGATATTATGACTACCCAATTTATATGAGGATCGATAGTCTTATAAATTCTAATAAACAGAACATGTATTAATCTCTTTGTCACACGATATCTAGTTTGAATATAAGCCATGGTCAATGTTAAACTTGTAATGTTCAAACTTATGATTTCTCGATCTCTAAGTAAACTGATAAAACCAAATTATATTGATCACACTAGCAATTCATTTGAGCACGGCCATGCATTTCTCAGTCTCACTTATCGAGGGGCTCAAAAGATATCTTTCTTAAAGAGAGGAACAAAATCTATCTTGATTGTTCAATATCCTCTATATAATTTCTATTATGCTCAATCATAACATTTATGATTATCCGATTAAAGATAACATTTGGTTATGTCAAAATATAACAGTCCATATGTTGAAAACTATTACAATCTTAAGTTAAAGGATTAAAACATAACTATTTTGAGATTCACTTATGACAATAACCCATGTAGTGATCTCAATGTGGGTCCATCCAATACTTTATTCTCTAACAAGTATCTATAATTATTGAATTATATCAATATACACATAATCATCTCATGATTATCAATCAATAATCATACTAGTCATATTTTATTATTATCACCATAAGAATAAGTAACCAAGGATGTTAATCATTATTATGTAATATGCAAAAAAATAATAATGATAATAAAACCTCTTTTATTAATAAATAAAATGACATACAAAAAAGTCCAAGATAATGGTCTAGAGCAAACACACTAACAAAACTGCTTACTTAGAATTTCACGGGGATTACCACCTCAGTCCCATGCACAAGGGAGAACATGGTTTCCCTTGTGGCTGTTCTCGGGGTTGTTTTATATGCCCAGAGTATGTGGAGTAATTTCTCGGGCCAGTTGCTCTTGGATTTATCGAGTTATTTCTTTAACCCTTGTAGGATTGTCCTATTTGTTAACTCAGTCATTCCATTGGTTTGAGGATGGTTTGTTATGCTGAATTTTAAGTCAATTTTCTATTTTCTGCATAAATCTTTATACTTAAAACTCGCAAATTGAGTTTCATTGTCAGTGATTACTACCTTCAAGACTAAACCGGGTGAAGATATTCTTGCTGGCAAAACAGATCACCTATTGGGTGGTAATGGACTGAATTGCCTCTGCCTTAGCTCATTTGATAAAATGATCTACCGCCACTATCATGAACTTTCTTGACCCAGTTGCTTTTGGGAGAGGGCTAAGGATGTCTAGCCCCCATTGAAAGAAATGCTAGGGGCTTCCAATCCCTGCTTGCATCTCTCCAGGGGTCCTTGGAATGCTTGCATGCGCTTGACATTGACAGTATTTCTAGACGAGTCCTTTTGCATCTTGCATTATGGAGTAATATCCTTGCCCAAATACTTTTCAGGAGATAATTTGAGCCCCTTCATGACTTTTGCAATCTCCCTCGTGGATATCTTTAAGGATTTCTCAGCCTTCAACCTCCATTACGCATCGTAGCCATGGTTGAGTTGATGATCTCCTATATAGCCAACCATTAATTAGTGCATATTTAGAGGACCTTCTTATTACCTATTTAGTCGATAGCTCATCAGCTGACAGTTCATCCTCCATCAGAAATTTGTATGTCGGTGTCATCCATATTTCACCTTCCTCAATAGGAAAAGACTCCTTCTCGTTTATTGTTGATGTATGTAGCTCTTTGAACTAGAATGGTTGAGTCAAATGTTGTTCATCTGCTGCCGCCATTTTTGTCATATAATTAGTTCCCTCGTTGTCACTTCTTATCACCTGGTGAAGTTCACAATTGCCCTGTCCATCTTTGATCCTCGCCATTAAGGAGCAGACCTTTTCTTCGTATTTGACAAGGTTAGGCTCCCAGAATTTAAACTGTCATTGGTACTGATTAACAACTAACTGTGAGTCACTAAAAATAATAGACTTCTGTATACCTATTTTTGCAACAATTTTCAGTGCCATAATCACTGCCTCATACTCGGCTATGTTGTTTGTAGCACTAAAGGTGAGCTTTGCTGCGTAGTGCAGCTGTATCCCGGTTTGGCTCTGTAGGAGGATTCCAATTTCAGAATTTTCAGCTCCACAAACACTGTTCACCCATACTTTCCATTCTTCAAGGGCGATTCTGAAGTTCCTAGAGGTGGAGTCATCTCTGTAATGAAATCAGCTACTGCCTGCGCTTTCATCACATTTATAGGGACATACCTAATGTTGAAGGTTGATAGCATTATCGCCTTGATGGTTATGGCCTATGGAGTACCCTTTGCAAGGGATAATTTGTTCTGACCTCTAGGGTGTATGACTCAAAATAGGGATGCAATTTTGTGGCAGAAATCAAGATTACGAACGCTAATTTTTCAAGAGGGGGATAATTTAACTCCGCCCTCTTCAAAACTTGGCTGGCGTAGTAGACTGGGTTTTGCTCCCCTTTATCCTCTCGAATGAGCACAAAGCTTAATGTTTTCTGCATCATACACAAATACAAAAACAGGATCTCGCCTTCGACGGCCGAGCATAGCAAAGAGGGAGATAATAAAAAAACTTTAAAACTTTTAAATTTTCAAATACTTCTACACACTCTTCCCTCCATACAAATTTATTTTTGTCTTTTAAGGTTTTAAAGAACAGGAAACATCTTTTGGCTGAGTATGATATAAATCGGCCAAGAGCCATAACCTGCCCATTCAATTTCTAAACATTATTTATGGTTCCAGGGACCTTCATATCTTGGATGGCTTTCATTTTTTTTGGTTTTACTTCTATACCTCTTTCTGAGACTATGTACCCTAAGAATTTTCTAGCCTTTACCCCAAAGGTATACTTTTTTTTTCAGGATTAAGCTTCATACCTGCCTTATCTAGTACGTCGAAGACCTTTCGGATGTCACCTGGATGATCTTCTAAGGATCGGCTTTTTACCACCATATCATCCATATATACCTCAACCGTTGACCCCACCATATCTTTGAAGATGCCTGACACCATCCTTTGGTAAGTTACCCTTATATTCTTTAGTCCAAACGACATCACCTTGTAATAGAAAACTCCGACATTGGTGATGAACGCAGTTTTTTCTGCATCTTCAGCATCCATCATGGACTGGTGGTAACCTAAAATAGCATCAAGGAAAGAAACCAATGTATATCTTGAGGTAAAGTCTACTAACCTGTCGATGGACAGGAGTGGATAGTGATTGTAACGACCCGGAAATCGATACCCCTCTGTAACGGTCCGAACCGCTACCGGCGCTAGAATTCAGATCGGCTTAAGGCCGCCGAGACCCGTAGCAAGCCAAACATACCTCCTATCACCTGGTCAAATCCCATACATGATCAAAACATTAATATAAAAGCTTAAACATCTGATGTAAATACCGAGCTTGACCTGTATGCAACATAACTGAAACATAAAGAACCCCCTACTAGAGCCCTCAAAAACTCTAGCTGGGTCAACATAACATACATCAAGTTGGGATCACATCCAAAGAGCTAGAACTTAACCTATGCATGCATCAGACCAGAAACATAAGACCTCCACTAGGGTCCTCAACAAACTCTAGCGTGGTAAACAACACATGCCACAAGTTTAGTTCAAACACAACTCAACATCTAAACATAACATACATCATGTATTAAACAGGGACTAACCAAGTCTTAGGACCAAGCACAGTACTAATACATAAACCAATCTCTACTTTACGTTACATTACATTATCTTACAATCCATTACATCAATTTACAATACATGTCCACACTAAAAGTACTAATCTAATACTATTACATAAGCAAAACCTTTACTCTTGAGACTTCCCGATCGACCTCATACCTGCAACACTGGGGTTAGGGGAGAGGGGTGAGCTAAAAAGCCTAGTGAGTAGAAACAAAGAAAACAGTTCATTAATTACATGCTTACATGAAATGCGTCACAGCACAAACAAATCATATCACGGATTGGACCCAACCCCAAAACATCCCTAAGCTATTTGCCCAGCCCCCATGAAAGGTACCACAGGACTTCGTAATGCCTGGCCCAGCCAGGTCTTATCCATAGGGCTAGTGGGGTCGTCCTTGGTCCAATCTCCATCAACAGTAAATAATGCAATGCGTCATATTCGTGTAACTAGTGCAATCAACCTATTACATATAAACATGATGCATGAACATGCTTTAGGCATTTGCTTTCTTAAAGTAAAAGATTAAGTTTAGTTCTACTCACCTCTGGCAGACGCTGAACTGACAAAACCATACCCCGAGGCCTGAACGCCTCCCTGTGACTCCCCTGTCCCTTCTTCCTCCATGCTAACATCCAAATTCCCATCCCTTCTCTGATCCTCTTCCATAACCTCCCTCACATCTGAAGAACTTCCTCCTCTGTCTATCCCCCTTCTGCTAGCATTAAAAGACCTTCTAGGGTCCCTTAACACTCTTTCTCTGTTTGCTCTACAAGACATTGCCCTAGGCAATGTAGGAGGACGGGCGCTCGTGCCCTCATCCTCAGGTGGCACTCCAGTCAATCGTGCAGATCGACGAGTTCCTCTCATCCTGTTTTCTGAAAAACAGTACACATTACACAAACATTAGCATCATATGGTTCATGTGGGCACACATGAACCCTCATCACATATACATCATTCATCTCATAGCTTCAATGCACATGTATATAATCATGGCATTTCACATCATCATACAAGACAGGACTCCACATCCTATCCTAGAGGACATGATCTTTCCTATTGTGCTTGACCTTCTATAATATCTATGAGCCCGACACTCTAGGTCTGATCCTATGAACCTAGGGCTCTGATACCATTCTGTAACGACCCGAAAATCGGAACGCTACCGGCGCTAGGATCCAGGTCGGCTTAAGGCCGCCGGGACCCGTAGCAAGCCTAACATGCAACCTGAAAACCTGTTTAATCACATACATGATCAAGAAAATACATAAAAATTAAAACTTTTCTTTTGTTCAAACACCAAACTCAACCTGTGCATGCACTGAACATATCATAAACATAATCATAACCCCTCTGTGGGATCTCAACAATGCCCCAATGGGCGATACATCATACGTTGAGTTGGTTTGCATACTCATCATAAAATATTTAAGATCATGTATTAAAAGGGATATCTTATACATATAGTCCAGCACAACCTCTACTCCTCAAGGTCATTACATACCTAAAACTGTACTTTTACATAACATTAATACATTTATCATGTCCACACTATCTATTACATACACATGACTTCATTACTCTTACGGATCTCCTGGTCTACCCTGTACTTGCAATCCTGGGGAAAATGGGAGAGGGGTGAGCTACTAGAGCCCAGTGAGCAGAATAATGAAAACATTTAAATCATATGGCATCATGGAATGCATCACATCACAGCTAATCATATCAAGGATGAACTTGTCACCAATAGCCCTCTACATGGTCCAACTGTGCCAGAACGTAGAATGGGTCCTGGTCTTTCCCTTACATAACATATCATATCATAACAGTCCAACTGTGCCAGAACGTAGAATGGGTCCTGGTCTTTCCCTTACATGGTGCCAGCGAACGTAGAATGGGTCCCACTGGTCTTACATTTCGTACTGTACATATCACATCGTCATATCATAGATCGAGGGCTTTGGATCATCCAACGTTCATCCACATCAATCAACAATAAAGTATGCAATGCAACATATTCGTGAATTCTAATGCAACAACCTAGTACATCTCATGGCATTCATGATGCGTGAAACATGTTGAAAGTCCATTATTTGCTTTAAAACATAATAAGCTATTCCACTCACCTCTGGGTAGCTCTGACCAGACACTGGAGCAGCTGACTCACTGCTGGGGTCCTCGGTTCCTCGGTTCCTCTGGTCCGAACCTACACAGGTGGACTCAAATGAGGGACCAAACAAACATGAACATAACTCTAAACTACTCCCCAAAAACCCCCTAAAACATCATGGAACAATCATAGAAAAACATGCAAGAGAGGGCTGGACAGGGCACTTTCGGCGGCATGTTCGGCGGCCGAAAGTCCCTCCAGAGCCGAAAGTCAGGCAGGTTCGGCGGCACCTTCGGGGCCGAAACTCCCAGACAGAGACGAAAGTCCTCTTTCGGGGGCAAGCTTCGACAGCCGAAGGCTGCCTCCATAAGCATGTTCGGCGGCCCAAAGTTCCTTCGGCTGCTGAACCTGGTTTCTCCCTTAGTGGCAGAAATTCAGCTCTTCAATGCACATTGCCTCCAAAACTACCCAATCATGCATAAACCTATCCTACAACATTCCCAAATATGCACAAACAAGCATATAAGTTCCTAGGGGCATCAAACCAACAAAAACCCCAACTACAACACAACAAACAACTCACATTGTTCATAAACACATATAAAACCCATAAACCTAACTATGAGCTAAACATGCATTTTACCCCATAGATCTACTTAAAGCTTGCTTAAAACATGCATTGAGCTTAAGATCGGCTCTTACCTCGTGGAGATCGAGAGAGAGACGACCCAAACTTGGAGATGGGAGGGGTTGAGTTCCCTTGAACTTCAAAGCTCCAAAACTTTGCTCAAAGCTTGAAAATCTTCAAAACAAAGTAAAAACTCATGAAAATCGAGTAGGATTGGAAGGAAAGAACTCATGGTCGGTGAGGAACGACGGAGAGCTCACCTTGGCCAAAAATGGGGAAAAAGCTCGCCCGTTTTCGGCTAAGGGACCCTTTTATAGTGGCTGGCCAGGCCACGTTCGGGGGCCGAACGTGCCTCCGCATGCATGCCATGTTCGGCGGCCGAACTTGAGGTTCGGCGGTCGAACCTGGACTTTCCTCACTTATGCTTTCGGGGGCCTAAAAGCGCTCCCGAAGGCATGCATGTTCGGCGGCCGAACTTGAGGTTCGGCGGCCGAACCTGAGTTTTCCTCCAAGGTTGTTTTTATGCAAAAACTCATTTCCAATTTACTTAAAACCATGAAATACCTTAAAACATTTTATGAAAACATGTTTCTACCCTACTAGAGGCTTCCGACATCCGAGATTCCACCGGACGGTAGGAATTCCGATACCGGAGTCTAGCCGGGTATTACAGAACGTGCCTCCACATGCATGCCATGTTCGGCAGCCAAACTTGAGGTTCGGCGGCCGAACCTGGACTTCCCTCACTTATGCCTTCGGGGGCCTAAGGCACACCCGAAATGCATGCATGTTCAGCGGCCGAACTTGAGGTTCGCTGGCACTATGTAAGAGAAAGACCAGGACCCATTCTACGTTCTGGCACAGTTGGACTATGTTATGTTATGCTATGTAAGAGAAAGACCAGGACCCATTCTACGTTCTGGCATAGTTGGACTATGTAGAGGGCTATTGGTGACAAGTTCATCCTTGATGTGATTAGCTGTGATGTGATGCATTCCATGTTATCATATATTTTAAATGTTTTATTATTCTGCTCACTGGGCTCTAGTAGCTCACCCCTCTCCCAATTTTCCCCAGGATTGCAGGTACAGGGTAGACCAGGAGGTTTACAAGAGTAATGAAGTCATGTGTTTGTAATAGATAGAATGTGGACATGATGATTTGTAAAATGATGTAAAGTTATGAGTAGTTATGTAATGTAATGATATTGAGGATTAGAGGTTGTGCTTGACCTATGTGTAGGGTATCCCTTTTAATGCATGATCTTAAATCTTTTTATGATGTTTATGTAGACCAACTCAACATATGATGTTTTGCCCATTGGGGCATTGAGGAGATCCCACTGAGGGGTCATGTTTATGTTTATGATTATGTCCAGTGCATGCACAGGTGGAGTTTGGCATATGAATGAAAGAAAAGTTTTAAATTTTTATGCATGTTCTTGATCATGTATGGGATTAAACAGGTTTACAGGTTGCATGTCAGGCTTGCTACGGGTCTCGGCGGCCTTAAGCCGACCCGGATCCTAGCGCCGGTAGCGGTTCGATTTTCGGGTCATTACAGAATGGTATCAGAGCCCTAGGTTCATAGGATCGGACCTAGAGTGTCGGGCTCATAGATGTTCTAGAAGGTTAAGCACAATAGGAAGATCATGTCCACTAGGATAGGATGTTGAGTCCTGTCTTGTATGATGATGTGAAATGCCATGATTATATACATGTGCATTGATGCTATGATATGAATGATGTATATGTGATGCGGGTTCATGTGTTTCCACATGAACCATATGATGCTAATGTTGTGTGATGTGTACTGTTTTTCAGAAAACAGGATGAGAGGAACCCGTCGATCTACGAGATTGACTGGAGTACCACCTGAGGATGAGGGCACAAGCGCCCGTCCTCTTACATTGCCTAGGGCAATGTCTTGTAGAGCAAACAGAGAAAGAGTGTCAAGGGACCCTAGAAGGTCTTTTGATGCTAGCAAAAGGGGGACTGATAGAGGAGGAAGTTCTTCAGATGTGAGGGAGGTTATGGAAGAGGATCAGAGGAGGGATGGGAATCTGGATGTCAGCATGGCGGAAGAAGGGATAGGGGAGTCACAAGGAGGCGCTCAGGCCTCGGGGTATGGTTTTCCACCCCATTATCCACCCTTCCCACAGGGTTCAGGGTATCCGATGGGAGGCACATCGGATTATTCCAGCTTTAACCCCTACCCTACCTACATGCCTTATCCACCTTTCTATCCACCTTACATACAGTACCCAGCTTATCCACCCTCACCCTTCTATCCTAACCCGGCAAACCCCACCTCGGGGAATGCTGCACCCCCACCTCCACCACCTACAGAACCAGCAGCCCCAGTTACTCGACCTCCTAGACCTAGCTCAGCTGGTGGGAGCAAAGTAAAGATGACAGATTACCTTAAGCTGGATGCTCCCAAATACAAGTCAGGGGATGATCCCTTTGAGTACCTGAGAGTAGTGAAGACAATAACTGATGAACTAGGGGCTGATGATAGCAAGGCCATTCAGATGGCAGGGTTCACCTTAAAGTGCAAAAAGGCACGGGAATGGTTCAAGTGTTATGTGGACCCGAGACTGGACGGCATGACATGGGAGGAATTTGCGAATGAGTTCGCTGGATGGGCTTTTCCAGACAGTTCCAGAGAACTGAAGATGATTGAGTTTGAGCAACTGAGGCAGACAGAGCACATGAGTGTAGAGGAGTTCACGGATAAATTTTTGGAGCTATTGCCTTTTTCGGGGCAAGCTTTAGATACAGATACGAAGAAAGCCAAGAGATATGTTATGAAGCTGCATTCTAGGTACTCCTCGTTGATTCAGTCAGTTGAGAAGGAAAGTTTCCACACTGTGGTGGATATGGCTCGAAGGATAACACCACCAAGAAGCCGAAGAAGAATAAGTTTTGGAATAAGTTGAAATCCGGTCTGGGTTTTGGCGGTGGCTCGAGCTCAGGCTCAGATGGTACAGAATGCCAGAGATGTGGAAGACCGCACAAGGGAGTGTGTCGAGCTGGGACTAATACATGTTTCAGATGTGGACAGGAGGGACACATGGCTCGGGAGTGTCCTAGAGCACCTTTTATGGGCCAGCCCCAGCAGACAGCTTCTGGTAGTGTGGCACAGCCAGCAGCTCCAGCCACAACTCAGGGTAGTGGCAGAGGTAGAGGGAGAGGGGCAGCCTCTTCTTCTGGTTCCCGAGGTGAAGGTCCATCAACTCTAGCCAGGATCTTCACCATGACTCAGCAGGAGGCTAACACATCCAACACCGTGGTGTCAGGTAATCTCGTCATTGGGTGTTCTGATGTGTATGCATTAATGGACCCGGGTGCATCTCATTCATTTATTGCTCCGAGAGCCGTCGAGAGGTTGGGTCTGATAGTCTCTGGGTTAGAGTGTCCCCTATGGGTCAATGGACCGAAGTGTGACCCGTCAGTGGCAGAGTCAGTCTGCCAGTACAGTCCAGTTTTTGTTGAGGGAAGATGCCTCTCCACCGACCTTGTGGTTCTAAATTTGACAGATTTTGACGTCATTCTAGGGATGGATTGGCTATCTACCCATGGTGCTACCTTGGACTGCAGAGACAAGGTAGTCAAGTTCAGAGATCAGAACGGGTCAGAGGTCGTCTTCAGAGGAGACAAGAGGGGTACACCTAGAGGTCTGATATCAGCTCTTCAGGCTCGTAGGTTGCTTAGGAAGGGATGTCAGGGGTATTTGGCTCATGTGAGAGAGCTAGATAGTCAGGTCAGGGAGCCAGCCTCGGTGCTAGTTGTCAGAGAGTTTCAGGATGTTTTTCCAGACGAGCTTCCAGGGTTACCACCTGCTAGGGAGATAGAGTTCGAGATAGAGTTGATGCCTGGAACTAGACCGATCTCTATCCCTCCCTACAGGATGGCCCCAGCCGAGTTGAAGGAATTGAAAGAACAGTTGCAAGAGCTGGTAGAGAAGGGCTTCATCCGACAGAGTACCTCACCTTAGGGTGCTCCGGTCTTGTTTGTGAGGAAGAAGGATGGATCCCTTAGACTTTGTATCGACTACAGGCAGTTGAACAAAGTCACTACCAAGAATAGGTACCCTCTGCCAAGGATCGACGATCTATTCGACTAGCTAGCCGGAGCGGGTTGTTTCTCCAAAATAGATCTGAGATCTGGGTACCATCAGCTGAGGATAAGAGAGGAAGATGTGCCAAAAACAGCTTTTAGGACCAGATATGGGCATTTTGAGTTCCTTGTAATGCTGTTCGGGTTAACCAACGCCCCTGCAGCATTCATGGATCTCATGAACAGAGTGTTTAGCCAATACCTGGATTACTTTGTTATCGTCTTCATAGATGATATCTTAGTGTATTCTAGGAATGCAGAGGAGCAGGCCCATCATCTGAGGTTGGTTCTGCAGACCTTGAGGGAACATGGCTTGTATGCCAAGTTCTCTAAGTGTGAGTTCTGGCTGAGGAGCATCTCATTCTTGGGACATGTAGTGTCAGAGAATGGAATAGAGGTGGACCCCAAGAAGATAGAAGCTGTGGCTAACTGGCCTAGACCCACTTCAGTGACAGAGATTAGGAGTTTCTTGGGTTTGGCGGGTTACTACAGGAGGTTCGTTCAGGACTTCTCAAAGATTGCAGCTCCTCTAACCAGACTAACCAGGAAGAATCAGAAGTTTGTGTGGACTGACCAGTGCGAAGAGAGTTTTGAAGAGCTTAAGAAGAGGTTGACTTCAGCACCAGTGTTAGCTTTGCCAGCTAGCAGTGAGGATTTCACGGTCTTCTGTGATGCATCCCGAGTGGGACTGGGTTGTGTGTTAATGCAGAATGAAAGGGTAATCGCTTATGCTTCTAGGCAGCTGAAGAAGCATGAGTTGAATTACCCCACACATGACCTGGAGATGGCAGCAGTAATCTTTGCACTCAAGATGTGGAGGCACTACCTCTATGGGGTTAAATGTGAGATCTTCACCGATCATAAGAGCCTGCAGTACATCCTGAGTCAAAGAGATTTGAACTTGAGACAGAGAAGATGGGTGGAGCTGCTGAGTGACTATGATTGCAAGATTCAGTACCATCCGGGTAAGGCGAATGTTGTGGCAGATGCCTTAAGCCGGAAATCACTTGGCAGTTTATCCCACATATCGGTAGAGAGGAGGCCAGTGGTGAAGGAGTTTTACAAGCTCATCGAGGAAGGTGTACAGATTGAGTTGTCTGGTACAGGTGCTTTGGTAGCCCAGATGAGAGTGGCACCCGTGTTTCTGGAGCAGGTGGCTCAGAAACAGCATGAGGACCCAAAGTCAGTAAAGATTGCCAGGACTGTTCAGTCAGGCAATGATAGTGAGTTCAGATTCGACAGCAAGGGGATCCTCCGCTATGGGAGCAGACTATGTGTATCAGATGACATAGGGCTAAAAGGAGACATTATGAGGGAGGCTCATAATGCAAGATACAGCATTCACCCCGGAGCCACCAAAATGTATCAAGATTTGAAGAAGGTTTATTGGTGGCCAGCCATGAAGAAAGAAGTGGCACAGTTTGTGTCAGCCTGCGAAGTATGTCAGAGGGTGAAGCTGGAACATCAAAAGCAGGCTGGAATGCTTAACCCGTTACCTATTCCAGAATGGAAATGGAAAAATATAGCTATGGACTTCGTAGTGGGGTTACCGGCGGCGTCCAACAGATTAGACTCCATATGGGTGATTGTGGATAGACTCACCAAATCTACTCACTTCATCCCTGTCAGGAGTGGCTATTCTGTGGACAAGTTGGCGCAGGTGTATGTTGATGAGATCGTCAGGCTGCATGGGGTTCCTGTTTCGATAGTGTCAAATAGAGGGCCCCAGTTCACCTCCAGATTTTGGCAGAGTCTGCAGAACGCCATGGGTACCAGGTTAGATTTTAGCACTGCTTTCCATCCACAGACGGACGGACAATCAGAAAGGACCATCCAGACTATAGAGGATATGCTCAGGATGTGTGTGCTGGACTTTGGCAGTTCTTAGAGGCAGCATCTACCTTTGGTGGAGTTTTCCTACAATAACAGCCATCATGCTAGCATCGGGATGGCTCCATATGAAGCTTTATATGGAAGGAAGTGCAGATCACCTGTTTGCTGGGAAGAAGTTAGGGAAAAGGCCTTGGCAGGGCCTGAGCTAGTAGAGATTACCAGCAGGGTAGTACCCATAATCAGAGAAAGGATCAAGACTGCTGTAAGCAGACAGAAGAGTTATGCAGACATCCACAGAAGACAGGTAGAGTTTCAGGAGGGGGATCTGGTATTGCTCAAGGTGTCTCTTATGAAAGGAGTGGTTCGCTTCGGGAAGAAAGGTAAACTAGCCCCACAATACATCGGACCCTTTGAAATCTTGCAAAAGATTGGGAATGTGTCGTACAAGCTGGATTTACCTGCTTCTATGGAAAGAATCCATCCGGTTTTCCATGTTTCAATGTTGAGGAAGTTTGTGTCAGATCCGAGCAAGGTTCTTAGTGAGCTTGATGTGGAGGTCCAAGAGGATCTCACCTATGTTGAACAGCCAGTCCGGATCATAGACACCCAGATCAGAAAGCTAAGAAACAAGGAAATTCCGATGGTGAAAGTCCTGTGGAACCACCACAATTTGGAAGAATGCACTTGGGAGACACGGGAGTCTATGCTCCAGCAGTACCCTCATCTCTTTTAAGGTTAGATCTCTATGTGTTTATGTGCTATGTATGTATGTTATGTTTTATGCCATGCTATGTGCTAGTTGAGGAACATTCGGGGACAAATGTTCTTAAGGGGGGGAGAATGTAATACCCGGCTAGACTCCGGTATCGGAATTCCTACCGTCCGGTGGAATCTCGGATGTCGGAAGCCTCTAGTAGGGTAGAAACATGTTTTCATAAAATGTTTTAATGTGTTTTAGGGTTTAAACATGAAAGGAAATGAGTTTTTGCATGAAAACAACCTTGGAGGAAAACCCAGGTTCGGCCGCCGAACCTCAAGTTCGACCACCGTTCAATGCATGCATTTCGGGTGTGCCTTAGGCCCCCGAAGGCATAAGTGAGGGAAGTCCAGGTTCGGCCGCCGAACATGGCATGCATGCGGAGGCACGTTCGGCCCCCGAACGTGGCCTGGCCAGCCACTATAAAAGGGTCCCTTAGCAGAAAACGAGCGAGCTTTTTCCCCATTTTCGGCCAAGGTGAGCTCTCCGCCGCGCCTCACCAATCTTGAGTCCTTTCCTTCAAATCTTTCACGATTTTCATGAGTTTTTACTTTGTTTTAAAGATTTTCAAGCTTTGAGCAAGTTTTGGAGCTTTGAGGTTCAAGGAAACTCAACCCCTCCCACCTCCGAGTTTAGGTCATCTCTCTCTCGATCTCCACGAGGTAAGAGCCGATCTTAAGCTCATTGTATGTTTTAAGTAAGTTTTAAGTAGATCTATGGGGTAGAATGCATGTTTAGCTCATGGTTAGGTTTATGGGTTTTATATGTGTTTATGAACAATGTGAGTGGTTTGATGTGTTGTAGTTGGGGTTTTTGATGGTTTGATGCCCCTAGGAACTTGTATGCTTGTTTGTGTATGATTGGGATTGTTGTAGAATAGGTTTATGCATGATTGGATTAGTTTGGAGGCAAATGTGCATAAAAGGGCTGAGTTTCTGCCACAATGGGAGAAACCAGGTTCGGCAGCCGAAGGAACTTTCGGCCGTCGAACATGCTTGTGGAGACAGCCTTCGGCTACCGAAGCTTGCCCCCTAAAAGAGACTTTCGTCTCTGTCTGGGAGTTTCGGCCGCCGAAAGTGCCGCCGAACATGCATGAGTTTCGCCTCTGTCTGGGAGTTTCGGCCGCCGAAGGTGCCGCCGAACCTGCCTGACTTTCGGCTCTGGAGGGACTTTCGGCCACCGAACCTGCCGCCGAAAGTGCCCTGTCCAGCCCTCTTTTGCATGTTTTTCTATGATTGTTTCATGATGTTTTAGGGGATTTTTGGGTAGTAGTTTAGAGTTATGTTCATGTATGTTTGGTCCCTCATTTGAATCCACCTGTGTAGGTTCGGACCCGAGGAACCGAGGACCCCAGCAGTGAGTTAGCTGCTCCAGTGTCTGGTCAGAGCTATCCAGAGGTGAGTGGAATAAACCCTTATGTTTTTAAGTAAATCAATTATACAGTTTTGAGCATGTGCATGCATCATGAATGCCATGTGATGTTTTAGGTTGTTTGCATTAGAATCCACGAATATGTTGCATTGCACATGTTAATGTTGATGTGGATGAATGTTGGATGATCCATAGCCCTCGACCTATGATGTGACGATGTGATATGTACGGTACAGAAATTAAGACCAGTGGGACCCATTCTACGTTCGCTGGCACTATGTAAGAGAAAGACCAGGACCCATTCTACGTTCTGGCACAGTTGGACTATGTAGAGGGCTATTGGTGACAAGTTCATCCTTGATGTGATTAGCTGTGATGTGATGCATTCCATGTTATCATATATTTTAAATGTTTTATTATTCTGCTCACTGGGTTCTAGTAGCTCACCACTCTCCCAATTTTCCCCAGGATTGCAGGTACAGGGTAGACCAGGAGGTTTACAAGATTAATGAAGTCATGTGTTTGTAATAGATAGAATGTGGACATGATGATTTGTAAAATGATGTAAAGTTATGAGTAGTTATGTAATGTAATGATATTGAGGATTAGAGGTTGTGCTTGACCTATGTGTAGGGTATCCCTTTTAATGCATGATCTTAAATCTTTTTATGATGTTTATGTAGACCAACTCAACATATGATGTTTTGCCCATTGGGGCATTGAGGAGATCCCACTGAGGGGTCATGTTTATGTTTATGATTATGTCCAGTGCATGCACAGGTTCAGTTTGGCATATGAATGAAAGAAAAGTTTTAAATTTTTATGCATGTTCTTGATCATGTATGGGATTAAACAGGTTTACAGGTTGCATGTCAGGCTTGCTACGGGTCTCGGCGGCCTTAAGCCGACCCGAATCCTAGCGCCGGTAGCTGTCCGATTTTCGGGTCGTTACAGTTTTGAAGCTGCATCGTTATCCTAAAGATCGCCAAGTGACTCTTGAGATCAGTTGTTCTATCATACTTATCCAAGCTTGGCAACTTGAACTTGCTAGGTAAAGTTTCTGCTAGGATCTCTTCTGACAGAGGTGAGACATTGTCCAGGCCATAGTCCTCCTACTACTCCTTCTGGTACTTTTGCGCAGCTCGAACCAGCTTCCAATCAATGTCCTTTGGAGTCTTGTCCGATAATTCCTCGTCCTCTAACTTGGCCTTTCCTTTGAATTGCTTTAGTCCGAGTCCTTAGGGTCTCAATGGAAGCTTCTTCCTTTATCTTAGGAGTCATAAATGAGCCCTCCTCCCGAGCTTTATATTGCTCGAGGGTAGCCTGCAACCTTTTAATGTACTGAAGCATTTACTAGTTATTCAGTTTGCTGAGGTTTGTCTCATTGACCATAGAGGGTGTGTTTTGTCCACTACCAGAGGTGGAAGAAATGATGGCACCTTTGTTAGCAGCAGCTCGTGAATTATCAGCCATTTAAGAAATGGAAAAAAAAAAAAAGAAAAGTGTCTTTTTAACAAAAAGAGAATAAAAGACGATTTTAATCCAAATGAATAGAGATAATTCAATGGAGTTTTTCGGTAACGGAACCAAATAATGTGGCTGGAAACAGAACTGAGTTGTGATTGATCAATTTGCAAAAAAAAAGATGTGAGGTGGTTGGCACCTATGGGCAACCACTTTGATGTTCAAGTCAGTAGGCTAATAGAATGGACAAATGTAATGAATTGCTTAGAACTCAGAATAATTGTGCAAGAATGCGTACTTTGATTTCTGTGCACATTAATTTTTACATTGTAAGAAGGTGGAGTTGATTATCAAATCTTATGGAAATCCGACTGGTATCGGCTAGTAGATAAGGAATTTTGCGATTATAAGTGTAATGAGACATGTTAGATTGTATCTGCTAACGATAACTTTCCGTGAAGTCTCGTCCTAGTCAAGAGAGGGCGAGTCTTAGTGAACAACCGAGCACTACAGTGTCCGGATCTTTTGTTTATAGATAAGTCTTGTTATGTGATTTTGTCTTATGATAACAGTCCATAATTTATTTTGGGAGATTATTATATTACATTAAATAATAATAATAATAATAATAATAATAATTATTATTATTAAAATTATAATAAATAAATAATATATTTAATAAATAATATTTAAACTTAAAATTTGTACTTTCAAAAATTTTGATGCCAAATCTATCAATATATTTTTTTCATAAAATAAAGAATAATAATTTAGAGGGAAATTGAAGGAAAAAGGAAAGAAACACACACACACACACACATATATATATATATATATATATATATATATATATATATAAAATAGATTAAAAAGTGTTTTAATTAGATAAAATTAAAAGAATCTTAAGAAAAAAAATAATTGAACTTGATTGATGAAATTGAAAATACCATCACTGCGGATGAAAACTATCCCAAAGCACTCTTGCAAAATACAAAATTAGGAATGATCTATTTAGTGTTTTAACATTTTTAAGCTGTAAAAAATGATGAAATTTGGAGTTAATTTTAAAATTTACTTAGTTTGAAATATTCACTTCTACAATGACGAAGGAAAAACATTTTATTTTTTTTTTTATAGTCTATCGATTATTATTCGCATATCGTGTCTGTATATGAAAAAGCATATTTATGAAAATAGATGAGAGCTTTATTGCATTGGATACCTCTTTTGCCTTTTTAATTAATAGGTTTCCTTTGGCTTAAAATGAAATATATTTTAACGTTAATTAATGATGACATGAAAAACAAATAGAAACTTTACTAGGAAAATTAAACAAAAGAAAGTAATTAATAAGAAAAAAAAAAAAAAGCGATGGTCTGAGATGGTTGGAAGAAAAAGAATCTCCTATGTTCATGCCTAAAAAGGTGGAAAAGCAATAATATTAATAAATACAAATCAATGAATTAAGCATGTTTGTTTGAGTGGAAAACAATAGTTTAATTAAGGCATTTAGATGGGTCCCAATATTTAGCATAGTTGTTTCCCATGTATCTTTCTTTAATTTTTTTCTTGGATTGAGTGTCCATTTAGTCATCTTATTCACATCTGGCAAAGCAAATTTAGGAAGCTTTTGTTTGGAATCAAGCTTTTCTTGCTTTGAGAGATTGGACAGACATTTTTCTTGGTTAGAGAGTTTGGCTTATTCAGCCATCCACTTTGATTGTTGATTTGGATGTATTTTGAAGTTTATCTTGTTAAAAAAAAAAAAAAAAAAGAATTTAACCCCACATGAAATAGGGCTAATATTGATTTAGCATGTTAATTTTTAAGTAAAGATCTTAAGATTACTCTTAAAAAATTAAGAGTTTAACCATATATTCTTTGCAAGAAGATTTTAGTGGTATAATATGAGTTTCTATTATCCATGAAAATTGATATGAGTGATTCAATATTTTATTTTTAATTAGTACGAAAAATTTAATTTTTATGAAGAGAATAACTATATAAATAAAATTTAATCTGATATTTCTTATCATTTATTATCTAAATTTATTTTATTTTAAAGAACTAATCATAATTCATTTAAAATAGAGCTAACTATACAAACATATTTAATACTAATATACTAAACCGGAAATACATGTAATTAAGGCTGAGCAATATTAAATTTTACTAAACTGAAAATACTTGTAATTAGAGCCGAGTAATATTTAAATTAAAATTTAAAAAATCTATCAAACTAAATTAATTTAAAAATTATTTAGTTTTTTATTTCAAAAGAAATGAAATAAAAAATATAGTGAAATTAAGATGATTAATGTATGAGATTTACCCAATAGATCGATATGAACTGTGTTGTAATAAAATCTGTTGTTGTTGACATATTATTTTCAGTTCTTTTTTTCTTCCTTTTATAATATGAATTTAGAGATGGAAGGGATAAGAATATTCCATTCTATCATATTCATAAATTTAGTCTAATAGTAAATGTATTTGAATAAATTTGAAAGATCTCTCCGTAAAAACTACGAGATCAATCTAAAAACGTTTTCAAAATTATATTTAGTTCAATTTTTATTTTTTAAAATTTCAACTCACTTCATTTTTCATCAAAAAAATTAATAAAATCAAATTGAAATAATTAGTGAGCAATCATATATTATTTTTTATAATATAGAAAAATTAAATTATAATAAAAAATAAAATATTTTAATTTAATTTTAAAATATTAAAAATAAAATATAAAAAATAAAAAAAATATTAAAAAACTAATACACCGAACCGAATTGAATCACTTCTACTTTTTATTTTTTATTTTTTTAACCTATCAACGAACGATGTATCTTATCTTTCAGTATCTTAATTTATTTTACACATACTAGTATAACCTACCCTAATATATAATTAGTCATATACGTATATTTCATTAAGTCACATGATAAGATATTTTCAACTTTATTTGATTTGTTATAGAAATAATAATAATAATAATAATAATACTAAATAAATTGATCATTGATAATATAAAATATAATAATTTATTTTATCATCGAGAATGTGTTGTATATATTTGATTTTTTAAATATTAAAAAATAAAGTCCTTATTTTGTTTAAGAGTGAAAAATAATAACAAAGAAATATACTATTTTTCATTAATATAATACAAAAGCACATAACAAATTTATAAAATATATATTATATCCAAACAAAACCTAATTACAGAAAGAAAGAAAGAAAGAAAAAGGAATTGAAAGTTCTTCCCTGTTCCCACCACACCACTTTGTTGTCCCCTAAATAAATAACATCAATTCTCACAAGCCAACTCCAAATTCATCATGACAACAACAAAAGTAAACTCCAAATTAAACATATAACAATTAATAATTAACGTTTCTCTTCTTTAATTAATTCATCCTGTGCATGCAGGCACCTGATTCACTCAGTAGATTCCTTTGTTTTAAAACGATAAAGGAGCTTCTTTTTCTTAGAGGTTGTGTTGTCAATGGTGATCACAATCTTACCAGGTTCTCCCACTTTGAAACTGTTGCAGACTACTGGCTCTTCAGTTGCAGCCACCTTTCTTGCCTTCTGAATTATTACTGTGTAGCTTTCTTCAGCACTTGGTACAAATTCTGCCCCATAGGTCACATCCCATCCCACCACTCGGACTTCCCATGTTAGTAGACATGCCTGCTCATCAATCAGCCACCATAGATTCATCTTATTAGATCATCAAGCTTCATATAGTATTTCACTCGCTTTCTAGCAATTTGGTGTGTACTTTCATGAAAATTCTTACTTAAAGTTGATCCAAAAAATAACATATACGGTAAAATGCGTGTGTACGTTTCTATCTTAAATCCATCAAGATTTTCTTCATAATGCAACGAGTCTCAAGTTGATATATATTGTCATGTCATGCAAGCAGACATTTAATACGACAAGTTTCTTTTTCTTGGATTCTCAAAGAAACTAAATACGTACATTTTAAAATAAAGACGAAAGGTGATTAATCCTCTTACCTCAGAAAGACAGAATTCAACAGTGTGCTTTGCTGCAGGCTTCATTGTGACCTCAGTTACAGTATCGGCTGTGCAAAACTCCCCATCTTTACTCAGTCCTCCGTACTTAAGCGGTATTTGCTCAGCAGAAATGTACCTTAACCATGGTTAAAAAAAAAAATTAACTCACCACTTCAATCATGTAACATGTTCCAAAGAGAAAGGTGACGTAATTTTTATTTATATATTATACCAACCTCAAAAGGGTCTCTGCTGATTTGGATGGGCTAGCAAATACAAACTTGCTTCTAGTCCTCTGGGTCAAAAATGGGCTTATCATTCTATTAACTGCCAAATACCACCAAGGCACGTTGATGAACACCTGAAAGATCCCACATAATAACCCCAAGATTAAAAGGTGGAAACTTATGCAAATTTGAATAAAATATAAAAGAAAAAGTTGAATCATTAGAGCAAATGAAATGTAAATTATTACCTGTTTCGCGACAAATTCAGGGTAGTTGTCTTGAAGCAATTGAAGTGCTTGTTTGGTAGCTTGTCTAAGCTCCCTCTTGCTAGGTCCAGGAGAATTCTTCAAGTCATTGACCTGTACGATTGTGGAGATACCACCAGGTTTGAAATCCAATTTCCTAATACTCTTTTCCAGGAACTGGATTCTCCACCTCAGGAATCTCTTCCTCTTCTCTTCATCAGAAAAGCTCTTCCGGTAAAGATCTTTGTCTTGGAATTCACCATACACATTGTAGCATACTGGGTGTCCTTCTTTATCAAACCCATGCATAAAAACCGCCTTACCTAAATCATCACCCAGGTCTTGTTCAAGCAATTCATCAATGCCAAACTCTTTTCTCCATTGAATAGTGTTCTTGAGCATTGTGAATGCATCTCTTACCTTGAAATCCCTTGCACGTAGAAATTTGAGAAGAATCACATCGCTCCTTTCATCTGCTAGAAGTGGAATACCCCAGATGGATACTTCCTCTGGTGGGACTGATATAGCATTTTTTGCTTCCTCTTTGTCTGTTGATGTAGACTTTGCTTCAGACTCTTTTTCCGGAGGCAAAGTCTGCTCCTGTGTAGCAGAAGAAGAGACTGCCACTATTGTCTCTTCAATGGCTTCCACAGTCTTTGCGCCGTCGTCGTCTGCAGTATCAGTAGCAGCAGAAGCAGCATCCACCTTTTCTTCAGTAACCTCATTTTCCACCATTTCAATCTTTGCATCTTTTACGACTTCGTCTTTTGTTTCTACTGCTGCAACGTCAGGCTCTGCCTTTACATGTTCTTCTTCTGATGCCGGTGTTGCCTCTTGGGCTGGTTTTTGCTCCTCCTCTGCCCCGACAGCTTCTTTAGCTTCTTCTCCTTCGTTGGCTGCTGCCGCTGGTGGAGGTGGTGTTGTGGCCCCGAATTCATGCTTGTTAAGAGCTTCTTGAACTAGTTCTCTAAGCTCTTCAAGCCCTTTCTTCTCAGCATCCGAAAGGTCAGCAATTTTGGTGCTCTCTTCTTTAAAACAAACAGACTCAGGGACCTTCTCATCATTCTCGCCACTGGATTTGGACACCTCAGTTTCTACAGCTTCCTCCACCTGCAGCTTTGGCTTCACCGGTTCCTCCTCAGTTTCCGGAACTGGTGGTGCCTGTTTCTCAACCACAGGAATTACTGGCAGCTGTGGTGCTGGAGTTGGCGTCATTTTCTCAGCCTGAGGAACATCAGCAACAACTACCACTTCTTCTTCCACTTGGGGGACATTTCCCTGGGGAGCTTTTTGAACCTCCTCAGCCATAGTTGATTTTACTGACTCAGGAAGAGAGATTCAGAGAAAGAAAAAGAACCGTTGGTTTAGTGATGGATGAGAGGGGGATATGGAGGAGGCAGTTATATAAGGAGTGGGGCGGAGGAAGTGGCAGTAGCGTGGTTATGGTGAGGCGTGGGGCATTAAAGGGGAAAAAACCGAGCTGTCAAGCTCAAAGAAGCCAGCTTGGAGAAAAATTAGTGAGAATGCGCGGGGACCCAGTACTGTCCGATTAACAATCTGTCCACTTTTTTTTCTTTATTCGTTATAGAAATCATCGGCGTATGTGCCGGCATTTTCATTTGTGTGGGGTCTTTGAGGGTGTGGTGGACCTACTACCAGTTTCTGCCGTTCCCCAACTGCAAAGTTGAAAAAATGCAACAAGGGCATGAGACTGTTTGGACACCTAGGATCCTTTGAAATCCCATCTGTTGCCAAGGGCTTTACTACAATTTACGCTATAATGTACACGTGGTACAAACCACGGTTATATTATTTTTAAGAAAAAAATTATTATTTAATTTTTATAATATAGAAATTTATTATATAATTCATTAATTTTAAAAATATATTAAATTTGTTACCTTGGTAATGAAAAAGAGATAGTTTTGTGGTTAAATGGATGGTTGTCGGGTGGGGAAGTTGTTTAGGATGTTGTAGTGCAGAGGTGCTTTCCTCATCATCTATCGGACATCGTGGCTGCTTATGTCTCTAATTATGGTGAATAGAAGTTCAGGGATTATTTGCCTCATGCTACTCTGATAGATATTTTTTTATTTTTCCTATGCTTTTACAAATATAAATAAATAAATATATTAAATAAATAAATAAATATATTATTTTTATTGGATTATAAATAAAAATATTAAATAAATAAATTTGACTTATCTAATTAAGAGTTAGGTTTGAACTTAAAATAAATTTTAACATAATTAAAAATAAAAAATAATTTAATCAAGAAAATAAATAAATATAAAGTGATCGCAATGCACTGGTGAGTGATGAACATTTTATTTTTATAAATACATATTAAAAAAATAATTTATTTTTTATTATTTAATTTTAATTTAAAAAGTAAAATATATTAATAAATTTATATAAACAGAGTTTAATTAAATAACTTTTTCTTTTAAAAAAATCATTTTTCTTAAAATGATTTAAAATTTTCTATTAAAAAATATTTTTTATTAATTAAATTTTTTAAATATTCTAAATATTAAAAAATATAAAAAAAAATTTATTGAAAAATATTTTTCGTAAAATAAAAGAGCTGAAATTGATAAAATATTTTTGCTTTTATATTATTTAAATATTTAATCCAAAATAAAATAGCTAAAATTCAAATAAAATAAATTTTAATTTTTTTTAGTCTATTAAATAAAAAATTGAAACATTTTTTCATAATTATATTATAATTTTTTTTTAAAATAGAGATGAGAATTAAAATATGAAAACTCTTAAATTTACTTAAATACATTTACCATTTATCATCAAATTAAATTTGTAAATTATAATTTTAGCATCTTAAATAATAAAATCAATTATTTCAATTTTAACTATTTATCTTAATCAATTTTAATTAAAAAATTTTTAATTTATAAATCATGTTATATAGAATTATTTTTTAAAAAAAATTATTGGATAAAAAAATTATAATATTTATATTAATTTATATTTATATTTAAAATTTTAAATTTTTATAATAAAACTAAACTTTTTTATTTTATCTCAATTATAACCAAAATAACTAAATTGAATTTCAAAGTTATTGAAAAATTATGATATAATTCCTAAAATTTTATTTGACTAATAAAATAATTCTTAAATATATATTTTTATTTTAATAATATTTTTTTATTAATTCTATTTTTTATTTTTTATTTTATTTTTATACATATTATAGTTTAATAAAAATTTAAAATTAAAAAGTTATAATATAAAATATGTAATATTTTATTTTAATTAATACTATTGATATGAAATATAATTTTTATTGAATCGACTAATAAATTAATATAGTTTGCTTATTATATAGATAAGCAGAATAATTAAATATCTCAAATAATTTATCCGATATGTGATTAACATATATGATTTTTTATAAAAATTATAAAGGATAATTTTATATGCTAAAATATATAATATTTTATTTTATTTAATATTATTAATATAAAATATAATTTTTTAAATATTAAAAATATATAAATAATTTATAATAATAAGTATATATTTTCAATAAAATAATTAAATATAATATTTATATATGATATTTTATATAGTAAAAATTTATTAATAATAAATATTTATTTAATATTATACATGATAAATATAAAATAAATATATTATAAAAATTTATTTATAATAAATATTTATTTAATATTATATGTGATAAATATAAAATATATATTTTTAATATAAAATTTAAATTAAAATATTATATGTTTATTAATATACAATTTTAGGATTATATTTTCATTTTTTATTAATTTTTTTAGTTATAATTGTGATAAATTAAAAAAATTTAATTTTATTATTTAAAATTTTAAATTTTAAATATAAATATGAGTTAAATAAATATTTAAATTTTTTTATTTAATATATCTTTTAAAAGGTAATCATATATGTTATAATATGTAAATTAAAAATTTTGATAAAATTAATTAGAATAAATAATTAAAATTGAATTAAAAATTTTTGTTGAAAGTTAATTGAGATGAATGACTAAAATCAAAACAAAATGCGAAAGAATTTACTTTATTTTTAACCTTACTCTACGGTGCATATTACTCAATTCTCTCGAATAGGAAACACCCCGCCGCCGCTCCACCCCATCCCCACTTCCCTAGGCACTAAGTCCCTCGCCGTCGCTGCTGTTGCTTATTCTTAGTCACGCCGCAGCTGCTCCTCCTCAGTCACGCTGGTGTCTCGCCGCTGCTTTTTCAATTGCGCTCCTGTCTCCCCACTGCTACCCCTACTCCATCGCCGCTGCTTCTGTGTCCCACGGTCACGACGCAGGTTTGTTTGAATACTTGAGATTTGTTGCTGATTGGGTTTCTATCTTTGAATGCTTTTTTGTTCTGTTTCTGAAATGGGTTTCTATCTCCACGGTTTCTCAACTCTTTGAATGGATAAATATTTTGTTTCTGAAACTACTGAGTTTTGTGTGTATATGTTGAGACTTGTTAAATTAGCACATATGTGATTTTTTAATCTGTATGTCATTGTATTACACGACCAAACGACATGAGAGAACGATTAACCTCCTAAATCATGAGGGATAACAGTTATCCAATTACATGGAAGAAGAGCTAATTTGCAGCATACATGCTATTTGCATTTTACATATTATCCTCAAATGATAAAATTTTTAGTATTTGCCTATTTCTGAAGCCAGTTCTTTTTACTATTTGGTTTTTCTCCCTTGTTGATTGTGCTTTTACTTGGGTTCAAACTTGTAATTTACATATAGTTAATCGGGTTAGGGGGTGTTTGGGTAATGCTCAACAGGTTTAGTTTAGACGCGGGTGGTGAAGTATCATTCTAAATAAGTTTAGGTAATATATGTAAATGGGTTCGGATTTGGGTATTCTAAATTTTGTGGATTGGGACAGGTGCTGGTAGTGAAATATAATTTCTAAATGTGTTTGGGTAGTATTCGTATAAAGGGGTTTGGATTTGGGTATTTTAAATTTTGCAGATACACTTCCTAAGAAAAAGTGGTTATACTGAAAACAGGAAAAGCCCTAGAGAAAAGAGAAGAAATGTGGTCTCTTCGCAGGTTGTCTTCTTCGTCATTGCTTGGCAGTTATGGTGGCTTCAAATGCATCTCTTACATGCCCTCTAGATTTTCTGCTTTTTCTCCAGGTCAGTTCTCTGTGTCTATCTCTTGGGTAGGTTCTTTCATTTGATTGAAGCTCTATGAATTATTTGGCTGCTGTCTGTTTTATGAATGATATTGGTTTCATCTCATTTTTGCTTTTTAGTGTTTCAATTGATTTTGATAAGTAGATAGTTTATTAATTGATACTCTCTGATTTTTGTATGGCTCATGTCCTTGAGTTGTTGAATTTCAATATGAAAAAAAAAAACTAGTAGAAATTGGATGAATTTGTAGTTACCAAATTCATCCAATGAGAACAACAGCAAACTCTAAATATTGATGTGAACCACCTGAAGAGCCACATGAGCAGAACTCAACCATGAAAACGGCTTGTAAAGGGAGGGTTCCTAGGAGCTTATAGATTTCTTGTCACCTCTCGGAAAAAAAAGTATATTTTTTATTTCAATAATGTGCTATGCATTAAATAATGGTAGTTTACATCATATTCAACAAAATGAGGCTGAAAGTGGAACCAAATTCTGTAACTTTGATTGTTATGTCGCAGGGGTATTATGCATATGCAACTTCACTCTTAAATCATCAAGAATAAGCCATTAGTTGATGCGGTATGTGCCAAATTCAATCTTGAGAATATATAGGAAATTGGGTTGTGTCAATGAACTGAACTATTTTAAAACTCACTGCTATAAATGAAATTAAGCGTGGCTGTAATAGTTTTGGATTACTAATGAAAATTAAGAAATGAGGGGAATGTTAAATTTGGATCAGGTCTAACTCACCAAAAAACTAGCTCAAGGCGAACTCAAGGGAGGAGTGCCTAACACGCTTATAAGGAGTACATTACCCCTGTTCCAAACTATTGTGGGATTCAACACGCCCTTCACGCTCAGGACTATGCCGGAGCATGACATATTTATGGGAGATCCAACATCAGTGAAGAGACTCTAATACCATGTTAAATTTGGATCAGACTTAGCTTACCTCAAAAGTTAGTTCAAGGGGAAGAGTGTCTAAAGCTCTCGTAAGGGCACATTATCCTATCCCAAACCGATGTGGGATTCTCTGTACCCTATCCCAAACCGATGTGGGATTCAACAAAGAAGTTTAATGTTAGGGGAGGGAAAGAGAAAGGAAAGGTGTTTTGGAATATTGGATTGGGGGACAGTAGAGTAACAAGAGTTATTAGCAATCCAAATTGTAAATTGTTTGCATACATGTGGATTTTAGACATTCTTCATCAAAATTTAAGCTCTAATTAATATCCTAATAGTTGATAGAAAACTTGTTATGTTCTACAGGTGGTTTGGATAATGGCAATAGTAGTTCACGTTTTGAAAATGTTTCTGCTCCGTATCTTTCAAGGTTCCAGAATTCTGCAGGTCTGGAAAAGGTTGAGTCTGGGAGGAATTCCAACCCCATGGACTTTGTGAGGGGAATAATAGAACATGATAATCCTAGATTTTCTCAATACAATGTTGAGCATAATGCTGATATTGTGCACATGAAGCTTATGCGAAATAATAGCTTTATTAGTGTGACAGATTCTAAAGGAAATACAAAGCTTGTGGTTACATCAGGTTCAAAGAAAGTGGTAGGCGATGGAAAAGCAACTCGATATGCTGCTGAAGCAACTGCAGAATATGTTGGAAGAAAAGCAAGAGAGATGGGGTTGAAATCGGTTGTGGTGAAGGTGGAAGGGTTCACTTACTTCAGGAGGAAAAGGCAGGCAATCATGAGCTTTAAGGAGGGCTTTTGTAATTCTCGAGCAGACAGGAATCCTATTGTATACATTGAAGATACCACTCGGCGTGCACATAATGGATGCCGACTTCCAAAAAAACGCCGTATTTAGATTATAGCATGTTAGCCATTTCTAAAATATTGATTGAAGTGCCTTTTAATCAGTATTGATGCTGTTTTGTTCTGTGGATGCCATTGACATACAAGATTGAAATAATTTCAATACTGCAATTATAGAACTGTCTGTCCTATCTATTCCATTGTTGTTTGAGCAATTTTCTCTATAGTACAAACTATTGAAAACTTTCTATCTGAATTTCAGCATATACATTTAGTGCAAGCATAGAGCAAGCATGCAGTTCATATCTTCTTATTGAAAGCATTCTATTGTATGTTGATGCTGCCCAAGTTACTAAAAATTCCATGTGATGTTTCTTGTGAAATTGAGAAAGTGGAACAAAATTATGAGAGGTTATTTTGATATAGGAAGTATTTGAGGTTACAACATAGAATCAAATTTCACTTCACTGAAGGAAATTAATGTTGGCAAAAAAGTAAAAAATCAAAAAATCTCACACATGGTAAAAATTCTTAGTAAGTGTATGACCATAACAAAGAAATAACAATGGTTTATCCTCTATGATCTGTTGGTATTCTACAATATCAATTTTGTTTGACCTGAGATGTTCTGCATCAACATTCTAATTTCTGTACCTATTATAAAAATGTCAAATTTACCTATTAACTGTACAGTGAAAATAAAAAAAAATATTAAATTTCATTTTTTTATCAAAATTTACTCCATAACTATCATTAGAATACCTAATAAATCAGAATAAGGTCAATTTTACCCTCTAAAATTCAAACAAGTGATGACTATTTGGTATTTTAATAATAGTTTAGTGGTAAATTTAGATAAAAAATAAAATTTAGTATTTTACTTTATTGTATAATTTAAACGACAAATTTAGACTTTTAGTGGATTTATTAGATTACAACCTTATCTTATCCAGTAATGCAGCAAGCAAATTCTCCATTATCTTGCAACTTATTTTCTTTAGATGCACAAGAGATAAATTCTTTAACTTTTTGGACCTCTCTTTCCTTCCTGTACTATATGCTTCATTTTGCTTCTTTAATTGTTATATGTATAGGATAATAATGAAATTCAGGTACTTTTTTTTGTTTGAAAAATTCTTACTTATACCCGATCAATCATAAACTCAAAATACATATGAGTGAATTTCATTTATTTTTTTATGAAAGATTTATCTGTATGCATCTTGCGTTTATGGTAAACTAAATTCAGATAAGTTTTTTTCTAACGGTTAATAATATACATTTAATTGATATTTGATAAATTTTTTTCTCCACCTGCTCCATGATAGATCTGACTTTTTACTTGGTCCATCATATGGGTCCCTCAAATGGGTCTCTCAATGTTCTGTTTGATGAAAGGACCTGCAAAATAAGGAATAACGGTCAGGGGTCTACCGGGGATGCCCCGGTGGAGATCCTCCGACGTTTAAGTCAGATTCTATGAATTAGAGTAGTATATCTAGGCAAGAGTTGCAGAGAAAAAATAAAAAATAGAGTCCCCTCAGGAGCCGGAAGAAGAAGAGAGAGCCTTCCCCTTGAAAGAGAAGACCCCCCAGTCTATAGTGCTACCTGTCAATGTCACTCAGACCCGTACGTACGGACGTGTCAGACCCCTCCACGCCAGGCGGCCATTTAATTCTCCCTGTCACGCATGCGAATAGGGTTGGTGAGTGACTGGGCTTGCTTCCCTATTAGGCCTGTGCTCGTATCTGATCCGAATTGCCCTGGGTTGTTGGTCCCGGGCTTGTGAAATCGGGCCGTCTTTCGAGCGTATGGTCTGATGGGCTTTAGACTTGTGGCCTTCTTTTGGATCCGTCCTTATTCCTGAGCTAGGAAAGCCAGGCGGTTATCAATTGCCCCTTTACCTCCTCGGCAGTTATTCCATGACTGGCGAGGGGGTAAATCCTTAAGCTCTATTAATGACCGTGTAGCCTGAGAACTGCTCTTGTCGAAAGTGTCCTTTTCTTGCCTTTTTATTTTTTTGTCTCTTTACTTTGATGTTTGAACGTATGGCGATATAGAGATGTGTATTCGATGATGAATGATATTTCACCTCGGCATGTACCTCATCATTATTTTTCACTTAGACCGTCTTCTGGCTTTGTCAATTTTACTTAATTGATGGACCAGGCCGGCTCTACTAAGACTTTGCTAGTCGAATTGATCTGATCTAAGAGCTCGGAGCCTGGTTAAGCTTCTGACTTGCGAGTTTTTCTTATTCTCATGAGGGCATTTCTGTTTTTGACTCACGGTCTCGTCAATGTTGCGAGCTCGGAAATGTAATACCTAAAGAAATGTCTTATTTGTATGAGTGCCCCACTTTAGATGATTTTAAATCTTGTTCTTGTTACGAGCTCGGATACCTTGTTCCTCTTGAGATAACCTTCTGGCAGTCAGTGCGGTTTGAGCTGTGTGCTCTACTGGATAGAGAGCTCGTTCTTTTGTCGTTTTCCTCTTCCTGGGTTATTCTTGCTAAATGTTTGTTTATTGCAAATTAATCCGAGTTGTGAGCATGGTCCTTTGCCTTCGTTTATCCTTTTATGCGTTCCTGCATTTGTGGGCCTTTTCATAGAGGGAGCTCGGTTCTCTGTTATTTCTTCTATACTTAGCTTTATTCTATTTGAGTGTTTTCATATCGTGAGTTCATCCGAGCTGGGAGCTCGGCTCTTTGCTTTTTGCTTAGGCTTTTATGCCTATAGCCTGTGACGCTGCTTGTATCGCGAGCTCGGGAGTTCGGAATTTCATTTTCTTCACTTTGGTGCCCCGAGCTCTTTTGTGAAGTCAGACTTAATTTCTTGCTTTTTGTCGAGCCTTATACAGGCTGTCTAACTGTTTGTTTGTTCGGTTTTGACTTTTCTTTTATAGGCTTATAGCATTGCCGTTACAGACATAAGGCCCTTCCAAGCTTCTGGGGAGATCAACCCTGGATTGAAGAGGTTGGACTATCTTTTTTGGACTTGACTATACTGCGGTTCGATTCTTTTGTATCTTAATGAATCAGGGCTTCCTACTATCCCTGAGTCGACCCTGGATTGAAGAGGTTGGACTATTTGTTTTGGACTTGACTATACTGCGATTCGATTCTTTTGTATCTTAATGAATCAGGGCTTCCTACTATCCCTGAGTGTTTTATGGGCTGTCTGCCCTCGAGCGTTTTACGGGCTCTTGGCTGCCTAGACCTCTCTCTAGGCTAGCTGAGCTGATTTAGTGCCAGCAGTTAATTCTCGAGGTTGATGCCTCTTATGATTGCCCCTGATTCTTTGTTTGGTTCTATATTTTGGTATGCATTTTGCTTAGGATTCGCCTCGCTTTAATTCGGTCTGCCTATTGGATTTACCAGTACCGAGCTCATTTTCTTGAGATCGGCATGGTGCTTTGGCGCTTTGGCGCCGCTAGCCTTACATTGGCCGTGAGTAGTATTGCTACATGATACAGGCGTTGGGGCGCCTTAGTTTAATTTCGTTATATGCTGGCTATTTTGCGAAATCTAGGTCTTATTAGCTTGAATCCGAGCTCTTTTCAGATTTTTTATTTCTGTTTCAGTACCCTCCTGAGGTCAGCACGGCGCTTTGGCGCTTTTGGCTGTTGTGTGAGATCAAAGTCTCTTTACCTTAAGATTCAAGTTCCTTGTGGAGGTTGGAATTAAGCTTTTCGTTTATTGTCTAGGACCTCAGTTTTTGTGAGATCGGGGCTGCGTTTTTATGAGTTGTTTTTGCTTGTTGCATCGGGAGATCTTGGGGATCCCGGCCGTTTTTGCTCCAAGAGATCTTGGGGATCTCGCCGGCTGTTTTTGCTCCGGGAGATCTTTGAGATCTTCGCCGGCCGTTTTTGCTCCGGGAGATCTTTGAGATCTTCGCCGGCTGTTTTTGCTCCTGGAGATCCGTTTTTGCTCCGGGAGATCTTTGAGATCTTCGCCGGCCGTTTTTCTCCTTTAGGTCTTGCGCAAAATTCGGACTCTGTGGTCTTACTGTCGCTTCGTCATCTCAGTGATTCAGAAATCGTTCTGCAAAATAAGAGCTTGCACATAGCGTATATAACAAGAAGGCTCGTTATTAATTCAATAATATTTATCAATAAATAATATGTCGCACAAGACACTTTAACTCTATATTTCAGTTTTCGATGATGATGATTAATAATTAATTGCTTGCAGTAGTAGTGAATCGTGCGTAAGCTAATAAATCATTTATGATGGCATTGTTGTAAAGAATTTGGATACTTACCTCCTAGTAATTAAGAGCCACGTCGGCCACTTTTGTATGAGTTGCGTTGACGCGTCACTTTACTCCAATTCCCTCAACCTCACTCTTGAAAAATTGATAATTTCGGTATTTGGCCGACCTGCTGCAGTCCGAGCTCCTTTCTCATGATCGTGGCAATTGATGATTTCCCATTGTATCCCTGTCGCACTGAAGCTTGAGAGGCGCTGTTATCCAACCAAATTGGATGGCTATGAGTCGCGCCTGGCTGCTCTACAACATCATTCCATCCGACCTGAACTGCGAGTCTGATCTCGAACATGGTTCCGACCTCAACGTGTAATAATACTGTGATTGTTGGATTTGCCGAGCTTCTTTTCAGTCCTGCTACTCCGGCCAGCGAAACCATTGATGGTCCTATTAGTAGTGCTTGATCAGTCGTCCTCTCGACAGTCAGACAGACTAATGTCGACCATGCCGACCCGGGTATCTCAATTCACATTGCCTTCAAGCTGGACGACATACAGAGTCTGAGTTCATCCACCTTGATCTGCCTGGATATTTGATCATTTCTTATTGTCTTCAGGTTGCCCCGATACTTGAGGGGCGCTGTCTGCAACCAAGTTGGATGGCCATGAATCGTGTCCCATCCGACCTCATGCCCTGGAATTTTATAGCCGATCTGCCCCTCTCACCTTGACAATATATACACGGCCACCTCACAACTTCAACAAATGTATATATTACACATTCTTTTTTCCTTTTATAGAAAAGATTAAAGTTTATACTCATAAACAAGTATTTCTATCTTGAAATTTTGCTTCACCAGATTTCAAAGAAAAAACCAGCCGTAATAAAATCTAATAAATATTAAAATAAACTATCTGAAATGCTATCAAAATATTCTTTAGCACAATGAACCTTTCTTTTCAGCTGGGTTATTCGCTCAAACTTTCATGCCTTATGTGGGTCTCAATGGGTGGATCTGGAAACTTTAGAGATAGTAAAATCTCTTTCGTTTCCCACAGACGGCGCCATTTGATAAATCTTTTTCTCCTCCTGCTCCATGATAGATCTGACTTTCTTTTTGGTCCATCATATGGGTCTCTCAATGTTCTGTTTGATGAAAAGACCTGCAAAATAAGGAATAACGGCCAGGGGTCTACCAGGGATGCCCCGGTGGAGACCCTCCGACGTTTAAGTCAGATTCTATGAATTAGAGTAGTATATTTAGGCAAGAGTTGCAGAGAAAAAATAAAAAATAGAGTCCCCTCAGGAGCCGGAAGAAGAAGAGAGAGCCTTCTCCTTGAAAGTGAAGACCCCCCCAGTCTATAGTGCTACCTGTCCATGTCACTCAGGCCCGTACATACGGACGTGTCAGACCCCTTCTCCACGCCAGGCGGCCATTTAATTCTCTTTGTCACGCATGCGAACAGGGTTGGTGAGTGACTGGGTTTGCTTCCCTATTAGGCCTGTGCTCGTATCTGATCTGAATTGCCCTGGGTTGTTGGTCCCGGGCTTGTGAAATCGGGCCGTCTTTCGAGCGTATGGTCTGACGGGCTTTAGACTTGTGGCCTTTTTTTGGATCCGTCTTTATTTCAGGGCTAGAAAAGCAAGGCGGTTATCAATATTTATTAAAAAAATTATAATTAGTTTATTGTACTTTTTTATGATTGTCTTAATTGTTGTCCCTTGAGGCAACCCAAGAGGGGGGTGAATTGGGTTTATAAAAATTTAATGGCAAAGACAAGAAATTAGAAGAGAATAGGGAAGAGAAAAATCAACACAAAGATTTATAGAGGTTCAGCTATCCAAGCCTACGTCCTCTCCTCAAGGTCCACTTGAGAGTTCAACTCCACTATCAAATCTTCTTTGGGTGAAGATCAAAACCCTTACAATCTTAGAGCAAGCCTTTGCTCTTTACAAATCTCTTTTTCCACTCAAGAGCAATTCTTTGCTCAATGCCACACTCACAACAACAGAATCTCTCAATCAACCTTTACTCACTCTGAAAAGCCAACCAATTACAACTCAAAAACAGGCTTTCAAGAAATTAATGCTTTGGCTCAAGGTTTAGAGAGAGAGAGAATGAAAAACGCTGTAATCTCAATAAATGTTTTACTTAGATGGTTGTTGTAACACCTTAACATCAAAAACAAGTTGTATTTATAGTTCTATCATAAATATGGCCGTTGGGGATGCATTAAATGCAAATAGAGCCGTTTATGTTCAGAAATAACCGTTATACCGTGCCCAGAAAAACTCAGGTTCGGCGGCCTAAGCTTAGAGTTCGGCGGCCGAACCATTTGAGGTGAAGAAACTATTCCTTTAAAAAAGAACTTTCGGCGGTCTAAAGTCAGAGTTTCGGCGGCCGAACTTGGGTGACTTTCGTCTTTGTTTCTCTCTTTCGGAAGCCGAACTTTAGGCTTCGGAGGCAGACCCAAAACACACTTTCGGCGGCCGAAGGTTAAATGTTCGGCGGCCGAAAGTGTGGGACTTTCGTCTCTGTCCCTCACTTTCGGAAGCCGAAGGTTACTCTTTGGGGGCTGGTTGAAAAATCCACTTTCGGCGGCCGAAAGTCAATGTTCGGCGGCCGAACATAGGGGACTTTCGTTTCTGTCCCTGACTTTCGGAAGCCGAAGGTTGTGTTTAGGTGGCACAAAAAATCCTTCTTTAAAACTTTGAAAAATCATAACTTAGGCTACAAAAATCCATTTTTCAATCCGTTTGAATTTTTATAACCTATATTTTTAGAACTTTTATTTTGATGAAAAATAATTTCAAAAACACTTCTTTTAGAAAATTTCATTTTGATCCCTGAAAGTCAAGTACTTAGAAAAAAGGCCATATCTAAAAGAACTTTTAGAAAAGAAAGAACCTTGAGCCATCACAATCAATTACTTGAAATTCACAATGAATAGAATATAACAAAGCATAAACAAAAATAATTTCTTATCCCTTTCTTGTGGTATGCTTCCATAATTAGCACTTTTCACTTTTGTGACTGAAGCAATTCCATTTATTTTAATAAGGGACCTGCAAGCTCAATACAAAATACCTTTGAAGATAATTAGTAGCACACCAATTGTTTATTAATCATCAAAACAAGGATTAAGACATTTAGGTCTAACAATCTCCCCCTTTTTGATGATGACAAACAATTGGTAATCAATAAAATAATAATCATAGGTGTAGTGTGTGCATTTTAAAAATTACTCCCCCTTAATGTGCTCTCCCTGTCAAAAATACTTTATGCCATATTTAAAATGTGAGAAGGCACATAAGGGAGGTTTTGACTCAATGCAATGAGATGCAATGGATGGATCCTATATGAATGAATGAGTTCCAACAAAAATGCATCTCAAATGAAAGAGCTGTAAATACACACAATATTCACAATCCAAGAGAGAGAAAAATATTTAATCCAAAAGAGTCAAACAAAAATCAAGGTATTAACAAAAAATAGTCAATATCCATAAAAATTAAATTATCAAATGTATACATAAGTAATACCATCTCTCCCCCTTTTGACATCATAAAAAAAAATACCACAATATCAGAAGGGAAAGAACAACAGCAACTAGATAAACAACAAAAAAATATCACTGAGGCGGCTGAAGAGGTGGCACTCCAGATGACTGCTGAATGAAGTGCAAAATCTGTCTCTGCTGCTCGATCATGGTCTGCTGCTGGTCTGTAAGGCGTGCTAACTGCTGCTCCATCTGAGTCTGGCGATCAGACATCTGAGTCTGGCGATCAGACATCTGAGCAACCTGCAACTCCAGACGACCCATGGCATCATACAGATCAGATGCAGTCCGAGAAGATGTACCCTGCTCGGTGGACCGCCCGGTACTAGTATCACCACGGGGAGCTCGCTCTGTCTCACGATCAGCAGGAGAAGCATCATCTGACTCCTCATCAGAACCATCATGTGCCTGTGCTGCTGCATGTGCTGCTCTGCGAGCTGCAAAATCTCTCCTAGAATTATAAAATTCATTGCCTCTCCTAGTCAAACCCATGTGGTGGAGGGTAGCCTCAGTATAGGGGGTGTACTCACTAGACAAAGGTAAGGCCGACTCGGTACCTGGGTCAACACCTAGGGCTCGGAGAAGAAGAGTAAGATGATGACCAAAGGGGAGACAGCCTCGACTCAGCCTAAGGGAGTCTGCTATAGAGTGAATCATAATATGTGGCAGGTTAAGGGCTCGATCCTCTAGTAGACAAGACACTACAAACATGTCAGAGTACGAGAGTGCAGTCCTATGACCCGATCTAGGGAGAACCTCATAGGTGACTATGTGGTGAACAACTTTAGGGAGAGTGTTGAGGTCATAGGCCTTAAGCCTAGAGGGCTCCTCACGATCTACGTCTCCTGAAATGACCCTAGTCTGGTGAAGGGAAGAGACCTCACCAGTGATCCACTTATGAGTGGTGGAGACAACAGCCCCAGAGTTGGGGATACCTAGGTGACGAGCAATGATGTCAGGAGTGAGGTAAACCCTCTGACCATTTACAAAACTGACTAGGTGAGGGGGAGTGTGACGGGTGAAGGTGTGTAGGTTTGCATAGAACTCCCTAACAATTCTAGGATGGGTGTCGGATGGAGTGATAAGAAGGTGCTCCCAGCCCTGAACAATGAAGGACTGTAGGAAACCATGAGAACGAAAGAGCTGAACACTGTTAGCATGAATGGTTCTCCCAGGATGAACAAACCTGAGAGAAAAAGGCTGAAAAACAGGATCATGCTCTCTAACAACAGGAAACTCAAAGGGTGGAGAGGCAGGAGGGTCAGAGGAGGGGGACCTAGGAGCCTCAGACTGTCTACTAGATTGACCTCTAAAATATGGATGTCTACGGGCTGTGGTTTTTCTACCCATGTTACCCAAACAACAGCTACAGAGGCAAATGAAAAAAAAAAATAGAAGAACTAACCATAAGCAGCAATACCACAAAACTCAGCTCATAATCAACACAAAATCTCAACCAGGAAGCATCACAGTCATGCATTGATATATAAAGTCCTAGCTAACAAGATAACCCAGCTAATCACAACAATAAGATAACCCAGCTACTCAGTTACTGCACCATGGCCATATTCAAAACCAGAAATAAAAAAAAATCTGATGCTTTATAACTTGCAAAAACATAAACAAATATCTAAGACAAAACCAAGCAAATCAACCCAGCTAACCGCGTGTAAAAAATATACTCAGCAGATTTTACAAAAAAAGAAAATACCAGCAGAGTTTATATTCACCCAGATATCAGAAAGGAATATAAAGAGAGCTAACAGAAAATTAAACAGGCAGTTTGTATACATATACCCAGCTATCAACAAATTAACCCAGTTAACAGAGAGCAACAAAACAAACAACAAAAGAAAAAAAATTCAGCAGATTTTAAATACTCATATCAACAAAACTCAATAAAATCACAACCCTAAAGATCAAAACAACAGAAAATAATAAACAAAAATAAGGAAAAAAAAAAGAGAGAGAAAACAAAACTTACCCAAATGAAAAAGCTCGAAATGGGTTCCGTGAGAAGAGAAAAAATGTGTTTTGAGGCGTTTGAGTGAAAGGAAAGATGAAAAATGGAGGTTTTTGAGGAAAAAGAGGCTCAAAACGGGCGATTTGGGAGAGGGAGACGAAGAGAGCTTCGGGGAGAGAGAGAGAGCTTCGGCGAGAGGGAGAGGGCGCGCGAGGAAGACGATGAGCTGTCGCGGGGGGTCTTTAAGGGACGCGCATTTTCGGCGGCCGAACTAATCTTCGGCGGCCGAAACTGGGCAAGATTAGGAGGCCGAACTTAAACTTCGGCGGCCGAACTTCACAATGTTCAGCGGCCGAATAGAATGTTAGGCGGCCGAAAAGGATAAAAGACAGAAAGACATAAAATTTCCTGCTTTTCATATTGCCCTTGAAATTGAAGGTTAGGGGGCCGAAAGTGCCTCCGAACCTGGAATTTTTGGGCTTCCCCTCCCCCTTTTTTTTTTTTTTTTTAAAAAAAAAATTAAAACTATATCAAACAATTTTGACAAGCTTTCAAAAAGATACAAAAAAAATACACTCAACAAGCAACACCATCTAGCATTCCCAATTCCCTTTTAATGAAGTTAAATCTTTCTTCATTTAAAGGTTTAGTGAAAATATCAGCTAGTTGGTTGTTTGTATCCACAAACTCAAGAACAACATCACCATTTAACACATGATCACGAATGAAATGATGTCTAATGTCAATATGCTTAGTTCTAGAATGTTGAATGGGGTTCTTGGTTAGATTGATTGCACTTGTATTATCACATTTAATAGGAATGTGATCAAAAGATACTTCAAAATCTCTTAATTGTTGTTTAATCCAAAGGATTTGACTACAACAAAGACCCGCCGCCACATATTCGGCTTCGGCGGTTGAAAGTGCAACCGAATTTTGTTTCTTGCTACACCAAGAAACAAGAGATTGTCCTAGAAGTTGACAAGTACCCGAGGTACTCTTCCTATCAAGAATGCTTCCAGCAAAGTCGGCATCCGAGTAGGAACATAAACTAAAGGATGAACTTCTAGGATACCATAACCCCAAATGCAATGTACCATGTAAATATCTAAGAATGCGTTTAACGGCATGCAAATGAGACTCTTTAGGACATGATTGAAAACGTGCACATAAACATACGGAAAACATGATATCCGGTCTAGATGCGGTGAGATATAAAAGGCTTCCGATCATACCTCTATAGAGCTTTTCATCAATAGGCTTACCCTTTTCATCCCTGTCAAGCTTGGTGCTTGTGCTCATTGGAGTTCTACTTGGCTTGCTATTCTCCATTCCAAACCTTTTGATTAGCTCCTTTGTGTATTTGGCTTGGTTGATGAAGATGCCATCCTTAGCTTGTTTGATTTGAAGCCCAATGAAGAATTTAAGTTCTCCCATCATGCTCATCTCAAACTCACTTTTCATAACTTTAGAAAACTCTTCACACAAACACACATTAGTAGCACCAAATATAATGTCATCAACATATATTTGCACTACAAGGATGTCATTTCCATGATTTTTGACAAAAAGAGTTGTATCCACTTTGCCTTTTGAAAAACCATTTTGCAAAAGAAAATTACTTAGTCTTTCATACCAAGCTCTAGGAGCTTGTTTTAAACCATATAAAGCTTTAGACAATTTAAAAACATGATTTGGAAAGTTATGATTTTCAAACCCCGGAGGTTGCTCAACATAAACCTCCTCCTCAATAAAACCATTTAAAAAGGCACTTTTCACATCCATTTGAAAGAGATTAAAATTCATGTATGATGCATATGCAAGCAAGATTCTAATGGCTTCTAATCTAGCTACGGGGGCAAAAGTTTCATCATAGTCTATGCCCTCCTCTTGGTTATAGCCTTTAGCTACCAACCTAGCTTTGTTTCTAATGATATTGCCATCTTCATCAAGCTTATTTCTAAACACCCATTTGGTGCCTATGGTGGGGTGATGTTTTGGTCTAGACACTAAGGTCCAAACCTTGTTCCTTTCAAATTGGTTGAGTTCTTCTTGCATAGCAAGAATCCAACTCTCATCACCAATAGCCTCATCTATAGATTTAGGCTCTATATGAGATATGAATGCAATATTATTACATACATGTCTAATAGAAGATCTAGTAGTTACCCTTTGTGATGCATCACCAATTATTAGATCCTTGGGGTGATCCTTCTTGTAGGCCCAATCCTTTGGTAAGTCATGTTGGACTCCTTGACTTTGTGTAATTTGCATTTGTTGCTCTTGAAGTCCAACTTTATCTTCCTTTGCCTCTATTGAATCCTCCTTGGGTTGACATTGATCTCCATGAGATTGAGGATCTTCAATGGTCAACTCATCAAGGTTACCTACAAGATCATCATCACAAGATACCTCCTTTCTAGGAGCAAAGGGATTAGATTCATCAAAAACAACATGCATTGACTCTTCAACTATCAAGGTTCTTTTATTGAATACTCTATATGATTTACTATAAATAGAGTATCCTAGGAAGATACCTTCATCGGTTTTGGAGTCAAATTTGCCTAGATTATCCTTATTGTTTAATATGAAGCATTTGCAACCAAAAACTCTAAAATAACTAACTCTAGGTTTCCTTCCATTCCAAAGCTCATAAGGAGTTTTATTTAGGAGAGGTCTAATTAAAACTCTATTTGAAACATAACAAGCCGTATTTATGGCTTCCGCCCAAAAATAAGTAGGTAAATTATACTCTCTTAACATAGTCCTCCCCATATCTAAAAGAGTTCTATTTTTTCTTTCAACAACACCATTTTGTTGGGGAGTCCTAGGAGATGAAAAATTATGAGTGATCCCTAACTTATTGCAAAAAGTTTCAAATTTTTCATTTTCAAATTCTCTACCATGATCACTCCTTATAGAAGAAATTTGAAAACCCTTTTCATTTTGAACTTTCTTTGTAAAACTTTTAAAAGCATCAAAACAATCATCCTTATGAGCAAGGAACACAACCCAAGTATACCTAGAGTAGTCATCAACTATAACAAACCTATGCATGCCACCAAGACTAGCTACTCTAGTTGGACCAAATAAATCCATATGCAAGAGTTGCAAGGGTCTAGAGGAGATTACCTTATTAATAGCTTTAAAAGAACTCTTAACTTGCTTACCCATTTGACATGCATCACAAACTTTGTCCTTTTCATATTTGATCTTTGGGAGGCCATCAACTAGCTCATCTTTGCTCAAATTTTTTAGGAGATCCATGCTAGCATGAGAAAGCCTTCTATGCCAAATCCAAGAGTTATCACTAATAGACACAAAGCACTTCATATCTAGGTTAGTCATAGCTTGTAAATCAATAAGATAAATATTTTCAACTCTTTCACCAACAAACAAAATTTTATTATCCGACATTCTAGAAACAAAACATGATTTTGATTCAAAGATAACTCTACAACCTTTATCATATAATTGACTTACACTTAATAAATTATGCTTCAAACCATCAACTAAGAGAACTTTATCAAGAATAGGAGAGTTTTCCTTACCGATTTTACCTATACCAACAATTTTACCTTTTCCATTGTCTCCAAAGGTTACTTGTCCACTTCCGTCTTTCTTTTCAAGAGAGATGAAGTGACTTGAATTTCCGGTCATGTGCCTTGAACATCCACTATCTAAATACCATTTGCTTTCAATTTTTGAGGATTTCAAGCACACCTAAAAAAAGAATTCAAACACTTTTAGGTACCCAAATGTACTTGGGTCCTTGGGGGTTAGTCATTCCACTATCCAATTTCCATATGCTACCATATCCAAGATGCAATTTTCTAATAGTACACTTATAATTGGTATGACCAAACTTGCCACAATAGTGACAATGACCATTGAACCTTCTTACTCTAGGTCCATAGGTGAGTGAGTGTGTTTGAGTTCTCATGTGGCCATTTCTCCTTTGTTTATTGAAGGCATGTGAGCAAGAGATATGATTAGAGTGGTGATTTTATGAACTATAAGTGTGTGTTCTATAATGATCATTTCTCTTATATGCAACTTGCCTAGGTGTGTGTCTTATATGAGTGTTGTAACTAGTAGATTGGTGTACATGTGCATTCCTTGTAGGTGCATTCCTCATAGACAAATCACTACTAGAATCTTTAGGCATATTTCCATTTGAGCTAGAAACCTTAGGTTCATGTGAGTTGGTAGCTTTAACAAAAACGGTTTTAGAAAAATTTGCTTGAGTTGATTTATCATAGCCAAGGCCATACTTGATGCTAGGAGACCTTTGAGAGTCTAAAATCTCATCAAGTTTGTCCTTGCCTTTTAAAAATTTTGAAAGAGAATTTTTCAACTCAAGGATTTCATTTTTCAAATTTTTATTTTCTAGTGAGAGCTCATCTAAGGATTTTTGTAAAGAATCATTTGAGAGTAAAGGTTCCTTAGGTGAGTTCTCACTTTCCTTTTTAAATCTAGCTAACTCACATTTCAAAATTTTATTTTTCCTATGACTCTTTTCAAGCTCATCATTCATCAATTTTAAAGCACCTACAAGTTCATCATATGAAAACTCAACATCATCATCATTTAAAGTAAAGTCATCAAGAGTAGTTACCTCATCGGAGCTTTCCTCTAGAGCCATGAAGCACATGTTGGCAATTTCATCACCAACCTCCTCTTCTTCGGAATCACTTGACTCATCCCATGTTGCTTTGAAGGCCTTCTTCTTGAACTTCTTGATAGGCTTCTTCAACTTGGGACAATCCACTTTGTAGTGACCCGGCTTATTACATTCATAGCAAATGACTACTTCTTTTTTGCTTGATTCACCCTTTTCCTTTCTAAAATTCTTCCTTGGGATGAACCTTTTATTTTGGAGAAGCAACTTCCTTATTCTCCTAGTTACCAAGGCCAATTCTTCCTCACTTATCTCTTCTTCTTCCTCACTAGTATCTTCGGAGGCTACCCTTAGAGCAATGTTCTTTTTCATCTTGCTAGGTTCCTCCACTTGCTCTCTCTTTAGAGTCATCTCATAGTCAATGAGGTTCCCCAAGAGTTCATCCAATTGCACTTTGGTCAAGTCTTTGACATCATTTAAGGAAGTTACCTTTGGTAGCCATTCTTTAGGTAGACATCTTAGGATTTTCTTCACCAACTCTTCATTTGTGAATGTCTTCTCAAGAGATTTCATCCCTCCAATGATCTCAATGAACCTATCATACATTTGGCTAATAGTTTCATCGGATTTCATCTTGAACAACTCATATTGATAGATGAGGGATTCCATCTTGTTTTCCTTGACTTGATTGGTACCTTCATGAGTGACAACCAAAGCATCCCAAATTTCCTTGGCGGTGGACTTCATGCATACTTTGTTGTACTCACTTCTACTAAGAGCACAAAACAAGATGTGAATGGCTTTGTCATTGAGGGCTACCCTTCTCTTCTCTAGCTCACTCCATTCACTCTTAGGTTTTTGCTCTTGGTTTCCATCAATGAATCTTGTGGGAAAGAAAGGCCCATTCTCTACAATGTCCCACAAATCAACTCCTTCCGATTTAAGGAAATAATACATTCTATTTTTCCAATATAGAAAGTCATTTCCATCAAAGAAAGGTGGTCTCACAACCGATTGACCTTCTTGAGAATTGAGGGCTGCCATTTGATCTTTACTCCAAGATAATTATATCTTCAAGAAAGGGAGACTTAGCTCTGATACCACTTGTTGTCCCTTGAGGCAACCCAAGAGGGGGGGTGAATTGGGTTTATAAAAATTTAATGGCAAAGACAAGAAATTAGAAGAGAATAGGGAAGAGAAAAATCAACACAAAGATTTATAGAGGTTCAGCTATCCAAGCCTACGTCCTCTCCTCAAGGTCCACTTGAGAGTTCAACTCCACTATCAAATCTTCTTTGGGTGAAGATCAAAACCCTTACAATCTTAGAGCAAGCCTTTGCTCTTTACAAATCTCTTTTTCCACTCAAGAGCAATTCTTTTCTCAATGCCACACTCACAACAACAGAATCTCTCAATCAACCTTTACTCACTCTGAAAAGCCAACCAATTACAACTCAAAAACAGGCTTTCAAGAAATTAATGCTTTGGCTCAAGGTTTAGAGAGAGAGAGAATGAAAAACGCTGTAATCTCAATAAATGTTTTGCTTAGATGGTTGTTGTAACACCTTAACATCAAAAACAAGTTGTATTTATAGTTCTATCATAAATATGGCCGTTGGGGATGCATTAAATGCAAATAGAGCCGTTTATGTTCAGAAATAACCGTTATAGCGTGCCCAGAAAAACTCAGGTTCGGCGGCCTAAGCTTAGAGTTCGGCGGCCGAACCATTTGAGGTGAAGAAACTATTCCTTTAAAAAAGAACTTTCGGCGGCCTAAAGTCAGAGTTTCGGCGGCCGAACTTGGGTGACTTTCGTCTTTGTTTCTCTCTTTCGGAAGCCGAACTTTAGGCTTCGGAGGCAGACCCAAAACACACTTTCGGCGGCCGAAGGTTAAATGTTCGGCGGCTGAAAGTGTGGGACTTTCGTCTCTGTCCCTCACTTTCGGAAGCCGAAGGTTACTCTTTGGGGGCTGGTTGAAAAACCCACTTTCGGCGGCCGAAAGTCAATGTTCGGCGGCCGAACATAGGGGACTTTCGTTTCTGTCCCTGACTTTCGGAAGCCGAAGGTTGTGTTTAGGGGGCACAAAAAATCATTCTTTAAAACTTTGAAAAATCATAACTTAGGCTACAAAAATCCATTTTTCAATCCGTTTGAATTTTTATAACCTATATTTTTAGAACTTTCATTTTGATGAAAAATAATTTCAAAAACACTTCTTTTAGAAAATTTCATTTTGATCCCTGAAAGTCAAGTACTTAGAAAAAAGGCCATATCTAAAAGAACTTTTAGAAAAGAAAGAACCTTGAGCCATCACAATCAATTACTTGAAATTCACAATGAATAGAATATAACAAAGCATAAACAAAAATAATTTCTTATCCCATTCTTGTGATATGCTTCCATAATTAGCACTTTTCACTTTTGTGACTGAAGCAATTCCATTTATTTTAATAAGGGACCTGCAAGCTCAATACAAAACACCTTTGAAGATAATTAGTAGCACACCAATTGTTTATTAATCATCAAAACAAGGATTAGGACATTTAGGTCTAACATTAATAAATTTGCGAGAGTAACAAATTTTTTTGAAAATAAATAAATTTAGTGTGATGGATTTACATAAAAAAATTTTAATTTGTGATAAATCGACAGATTATTAGATTTAGTGATTGCATTGTCAATAAAAATTTGTTTGATATTATTGAAATTTTGATGACAGAATCTAAAATTACTATGACTATGACAACACTATAGCATTGCCAAGTCTGTTGCTAAATTTAACAGTAAAATCTTTGTTGCAAAAGTTAGCAAACAATATATTAATGTCGTTTTTGAATGTTGAAAATTCATTGATGAAGCTTTAAAAAAACAATAATCATATCCTTTTTATAATATTAATTATGAAAAGTTCCTTAACTTGATGAAAAAAATATAGTTTTTTTTTTATAAATAAACAAACGTATTTAAATTATTTTAATAATAAAACAAAAATATTAATTAAAGATAAAATCTAAGGAGATATAATGATTTAACATTCACTCCGAGATCTTTAGCGACAAAATTAACGATGGAATGAAATTTGCACTAATAATTAAAAGTAGCGAAATTTATAATGGATTAGTGATTAACTCTATTCAAAGTCAACAATGACAATTTGGCCATAGATTAATCATATAGTAGTGACTTAATACGTGGCAATACTTAATGTCTCTGATTCATTAGAATTTCTAATTTTAAAAGTTAAATCCTAATTTCACAATCGGATTTCACAACCTTAATTCCTTTTTGTATTATCTTTCATTCCTCTCACTATTTTCATTCATTATAACATAGTGGTTTGTCATAATAGTTATCATCATTGTTGCATTGTATAAACTTCTTTATGAAAATCACTAAATTAATTCATGACGTTCTATTTCTCTACTATTTTCATTCATTATGACGTAGTAGTTTGTCATAATTGTTATCATCATTATTGCATTGTGTAAACTTCTTTCTGAAAATCACCAAATTAATTCATGATATTCTCCATAAAAAGAAAAATATAAATTTTCCGTGAATCTGTCTTTGTAGTTAAGCCAAGGAGATTTCTTTACTATTCAAGCAATCATGTATATCATTGTCAATAATGAAATTTAAGTTTATTGCTATATGAAATGCTATTTGGTTAAAGCAATTTCTAGTTATTTGGGAGTTTCAGTGGTGCTATTTCACCATTGACCATCTATTGTGACAATTAAAGAGCAATAGTTTACACGAAAGATCTACGATATCATGAAAAGATCAAAGACATATGCATCAATTATAATTACACAAGGGATATGATTGTATACAGAGAAGTAAATATGGAATATATTTTTACACATGAGAAATAACTACGAATCCTCTTATTATAAAAAATATTTTTCTAAGCATATAAAGTCATTAAGTTTGCATAAGGGTAATGTATGTTTTTTTTTCTCCCTTTATATTCATGTTAAGATAAATTAATATTATTCAATGTTTTATGACAATAATGCAATTCATACATACTATTTTATTATCATATAATCTTGTTATAAAGGTATGTCTGCCAGATAGATGATGCATCCTCATTTAGTATTACTTTGTTACTACACGAGATATAAAATATTAGATAATTATAAGTTTTATTTTATCTATGGATAAACAACAAGAGCTCAAAACTTATAATGCTGAATGTCATTTCAAAAAATATTGAGGTTAATTATTGGAGATAATTATATTAAATGCATTAATTTTACGTGAATAAGTCACATTATCTGCTGAAATAGAATTCTAATAAGAAATAAATAAAAGAGAGAACTCAAATTTGAGTACTAGGAATAGAAAGAATATCATAGCATGTGATTCATAATATATTACTCGTGACTCATATATAGAAATACAAGCAATGATCTCTACTTATCATAGTGTAAAATCCTAAATGATAAGTAATCTTAAAATAATACTCTTTGAACTCAAATCAATTACTTAAATTTTAATTTAATATTTACTATTTTAGAATATAAGATGATTATGAATGATACAATCTAACGAGATATTTTTAGAAAAGTAATTGAGTTAAGATAGAGACTAGTTAAGAGAAAAATCATTTTGTATTTAGCCGATTAATTATGTTTATTTATAAATAAAACATAATTATAAACTCAAATTAAATATTTCATCTATACATAAATTTATCATTCAAGCGATTATATATAATATTTGAACTCGAACTATGTTATGTTATGATAATATAGTCTATTTGTTAAGAATGAAAAATGCAATCTACATGATAATGTGTCCTATTATAGATAAGTGCAAAATGAAAATAGTTGATTCGTAATAGTTTCAGTATCTTATATAAAACAAACTCATATTTAATTTTTAATTTAAAATAAACTTTAAAAAATTGAACATAAAATTAAATATTAAAATAATGTGCAGCATCATGGTTTGGTGGGTAGTTTGTGAGTTAAGTGTATATATATATATATTGGTCTTCGCTTGTGTATTTTCTTTGAAAGGGCTATCTCCTGTACACACATTCAGAAAACATTTTTCTACGTCAAAAGTGGAACAAAAGAAAACAATCAACTATATGAGAAGCTATCAAATAGGATTTTTTATTCAAGCTCCATACTGAATCACTGTAGAAAAACAATGCGATTTTAGGACTCTTAGATTATGAACTCAAATTCATTGTTTGTTCTTCCGTGATTAATGCCAACGGTTGAATCTGGAAAATTCTTATTTTTTACAACACTATACAAGTTATCCCGCTTGCTAAGAAACCTCCGTTTAATTGCACATGTCCTTCGACATGTTTCAAACTGTCACTACAAGATTCTCAATTATTACCAATGGATTTTTACCGCTAATCCTTTAACGGTGTTGATCGATTGCTATAATTTATTTATTTTTTTTTATCAATCCATATGATAAATCCATAGTAAATCACAAATGAACTTAAAATCCATCGACAATTTTTTTTATACATATAAAAGGAAAAAATATTGTTCAATTGAAATAATAATTTTTTTTTCTATTATGTTTTATTAATTGTTTTTAAATTTAGAATTATTTTCTTATTATAAATATATTTTATTTTATATCCAGTAATTACTAGAACTACATTATAATGAATTACATTATAATGAATGGGAAAAATGGTATTATATTAAAGAAAATGGAAAACATATTGCAAATACGATAGAAAAGATAAGAAATAATTAGAGAAAAGTAAATAAAATGAGAGGATATTGGGGAAAAAAACTAATTTCTTTTTTCCAACAAAAGTGAGGGAAAATTGCAAGTGGTAGTCGTTGGCTCACCTGAAGATTTCTTTTTCACGTAGGCAACCAAAGAACTAGGAGAGAATGGCTTCTGGATCATTAGTTCTAGCAACAATGGAAAGAGATTGAATTGGAAAGCACACCAGCATACCTCTTATCTAATGTCCAGCAGTAGAGAGAGATTAAGAAGATACGAGCTGAACATTATGAGACTTGTGCTCAAGAAGGAAACGAAGAAGAAGGGGGGTTATGTGAACAATCATGCCATTCACAGGAAAGATGGGAAGCTTGCATTGAGAAAACAATGTTAGGCATTCAATTTCTCAGTCATACAAACGTAGATAGCCCATTCCCAATGTTAATGCCTTCAAAATATGACAAAAATTCAATTCAACTAGCTGGTAAGTTCTACCTGCTGGAAGAATCATCAGTGCACCTCTTCTTCTCAGATGGCTCCTCTTTCTCCTCATTCTCTTCCCCATCAACTCCTTGATCTTCTCTTGAATCAGTTTCACATCTTTTCCTCTGAGGGATTACTTGAAAGAATGAAGCCTTCCAATCTTTTGTTTCCAAGAACTTGAGGAGTATCTCTATTACTTGGTTTACTGTAAGGACCTGCAATACATCAAACAATATGCAGAGTTTGCATGCATGATCAAGAGATTCGTGGATTTGGAGTCTACTCTTTTGTTTGGGAAATCAACATGCCACAAGATAAGAAAAGGAATATCATCTATCCTAAGCTAATGCATTGTATTGGATGGTAAAAATATATTAACTAACAACTTTATTAGTGGCTGAATATAGTGAAAGAGTTAAACTAAAAATTGGGAATTGTAGAGAACCTAGAGAGTAAGGGTTTTAGCATAAGTAGAAGCAGGGCAGATAATTGCATTTCGAGTTTATCTCTTGTAGAATGAATGGGGGAAGGTTTGATTTAATGGAGTTTTAGTGCAAAAATGCAATCCATTTAAGTATTTAGGTTCTATCACCTAGAAGAATGAAGAATAATGGGTAGCATAAGATCAAAATATGATGGATGAAATGGAAGAATGCAATAGGTGTACTATGCGACTATAAGATCCCTAACAAGCGAAAGGTGAATTCTATTTAAATGTGGTCAATCCAGCTATAGCATATGAAATTCAATATTGGCCATACAACATACTCACAAGATAAATGTGGGCAGAAATACAGATATTAAATTGGACGTCTAGCAACACGATCATAAATAAGAATTAAAAATGACCAAATCTATCAGAGAGTGCATGTAGCACATATTAGAGATAACATGAGACTGGGTAGATTGAAATGGTTTGGTCATATCCAACATATTGAATGCCCCAGCACAGAAGTGTCATAAGTTAGTGGCAGCATGAGTGAGAAAGGTAAGGGGAACCTAAAAAGATGAGAAAAAAAATAACATCAAAAGATTTACAATTTTTACATATCAATACAGAAGTAGTTTCAATTTTTACATATCAATACAGAAGTAGTTTCATCAGAGATAAATGACGAAAAAGGATTCATAAAGTTGACAACAACTAGTTTGGAAATAAAATTTAATTATTGTGTGATAGCAGTAGACTGTCTTTGTGGGCCTAGCTGCCGCATGGTAGGTTAACATTAAAATAAAGACCTAGAGGATTTGTAGTACAAAATTTAATTATTGCCAGAAATGCATATTATGTGTAACCCTGCAAGCACATTCATTTCTGCCCACACTCTGCAGCCTATTTATGACTTCTAAGCTCTAATTTGTAGCACAAAACTTCACAGATTAAGAATAGCTCCAGCACTATGTTAATTGGACTAGAAAGAGAAGCTCTAGCACAAAACCATTTACACCAAGGCCCCTTTTACATTGTTTCTTAACGGCAGTGCTAATCACATTCCTAGTTTCTAATTTGGCAAAATTAGAGAATTTGTATAGTTTTTATATATGTAAAAATGCAATGAAACAAATGCAAGTATAAGTCAAGTTGACGCCTAGAGAAAAATAAATGCAAACATCCGATCTGATACCTGAGAACTTGACATCTTCAAGTGAGTGCCAATAGGTAGTTTCGCAGTTTGGATTCCCTGCTCTTGTGCTTTCTTCATGGTTAACCCCTTCCACCGATTACGATCCACTAACCCACCAACAATATATAATTTTTGGGGATCAAGTTCATCTAGCTCCTTTTCAGCATCAGCCGTAAGATAGACAAGATTTTCTTTCTCATCTTCCAATGCTTCAATATATGATCGACTTTCTTTCTCAATTATCCATTTGTCAAATCCTGGAAGCCTCTGCAATTGGTTCTCCATTTCTCCCTTGCAACCTGTCAACCAGAGGTGACAAGGAGAAGGGCATCTTCCATTCACTGCATAGCAATACATAATCTGCACATTCGTTTAATAAGATTAATAAGAGCATATTCAAACACCACAAGGCAAGTTCATTCTTCTTTGGTTGTTTCTATCAAACAACAGTCGATGATAGTGTAATCTTTGCCTCATAATTTCACTCAATCTCGTTGAAATTATCATTGATTTGAATTGAAATTGCCAGTAACAATTATATATAGAGTAAATTATAGCTGGAAAGACCTGTTGAACAAGGCTGTGGATCTCAGAGGAGGTCATGAGATGAGAGAATTCGAGATCAATGACGATTTTTTGGCCGTGGGTTTTGGCCCCGGTGAGCCTCTGTATTTTGCTTTCTCTTTCCTCAGACCGTTTCTCCATTCGCTCCTTCCGGAGCTCTCTTCTCGACTCTATCAGTTTTAGCCTCTCCTCTTCTGAGACGCCGGCGAGGGCTTCCTCCCATTCCTTGCGCTTTCTCTCCGCCTCTCGCTTCTTCTGCTCTTTAATTAAGGCCTTTTTCTCTGCTTTCTTGGCCTCGTATTTCTTCTGCTTTAATAACTTCTTTTGGGCATTTTTCGAGAGAGGAGGAGGTGGCTGATCACCTTGTGAAGGACTTGGCTGTAAATCAGACAAATTCTGGACGGCATTTTGGTCATTCTGCGCAGCATCAGCATCACCCTCCATTGCTATGCTTGCTGGAGCAGTGGTCTGGGTTTAAGCTTCAGCAGAAAAGGAGGGTGTAGGGTTTCCCTTCGGCCGCCATGTAGATTTATCATAAATGCTCTACGACGTCGTTACATTAAGTGCTGTCGACTGCCCCACTTTTTTAATTTTATTTTTTAATTATTTTTTTTTAAATCTAAAAATGGTCATATATTATGAATGTCGATTTGGATTACATAAAAAATACTATGAGGTGGGATAACATTCCACTCTAAATAGCCAGATATAGAAACAGTTGCTCTTACTAGGCAATACGCACACTGATTCGCTGACTTCTTCGTAATAAGACCAAAATAAGACTTATCCTGCTTGAAACTCTTCATAGCTTGCATGGTAATCATTGAATTTAATTTCACAATAATTTTATACCTTCATTGTTTGGCTTTTAACCAACTTAATGCCTCCTTCATGCACAAAGCTTCCGCCATTAAAGAGTTCATCATTATAAGAACTATCATCAATTTACCATCCACACAACCTCCATAACTATTATGAATTATCCGGACAATACCTGTTCTTTGCGCAACCTCCTCATATGCAGCATCTGTATTGCATTTCAGCATACCTGCTTCTAGTGGTTTCCATACAGCTAGATAATTAACACCAACTGAATGACCAACCCTTCTTGCTGCAAGAGTAACCTGCCAAGCAGTACATATCTGTCTAGTCCAAAAAATAATAGATTCTACTATTAGCCATTTATTCTCTCAAACCACTTAATTCCGACCAACCCAAATATACCATATCACACAAAAGAACTCAACCAGTTGTTGTTTAGACACATACTATTATATAACTTGAAGCAATTCAACATGTGTTTAAACTTGTGGCCAAGTAAAACCACTGAATCTAAGTCAAACCGAACTCACCAATGAACATTGAGTAAAAATATGGGTCACCGTTTCTGCTACTGCACCACAGATCGGACAGCGATCATCAAACATTACTCAATTCACCATTAGATTTTGCAAAACTAGTAAAATATTGTACGCTAATCTCCATATAAAATTTGCAATTCGGCGATACCTCTACCTTTCAAATCCAGCCCCAATCAATTGCAAATTGATGCTGCTATTGCCTTTGTAAAATTAAAAAATTATATCCACTACGAACGGTGTATATTCCTCTACTATCCCACCACCATAGCCAACAATCATCTCTATAAGCACTCCGTAGAGGTATTTCTTTATTAACTCAATTTCATATTGGGAAAACACAACTTTCAAAATATTATCATCCCATTGTCTAGAATTTGGCAAAAACAGATCAGACACACGCACTTCTCCGGCACCTGTATTGTTTATCGATTCCACAATTGGCAAGCTTAGATCAGGTAGCCATCTATCCAAAAAAAACATTAGTACTCCTACCATTTCCTATTCTTTTAATACAACCACCTAATAACAACTTCTTATCGTCAACCACACTCTTCCAAATGTAACTCTGATTATTACTGTGAGTTGCCTGCAAAATTTATTTTTAAAAAATAACTGACCTTGTATAATCTTGCTACTAAAGAATCTGGGTTTATAAAAATCTCTACCCTTGCTTAGCAACAATAGCTACATTGAATTTCTTTAATAATCAAAAACCCAGGCCACCCACATCTTTCCCACAAGCCATTTGATGCCAACTACACTAATGGATACCATACTCACTATCTACAGTATTCCTCCACTAGCACTTATTCATCATTTTCTCAATAGCATCATAAACATATTATGGAAGAATAAAAACAGACATTAGATAGTTTGGGATTGCCTGAATTATCATTTTTAATAGCACCTCCTTGCCAGCTCGCGATAACAAGGAACCTTTCTATCCCTGCACTCTCTTCCAAACTTAATCAAGCACATAACTGAAAACTTTCTTCTGATTCCTCCCAAAAACCAATGGTAGGCCCAGATATCAATTAAAAAACTTAGTCTCATGAATGCTCAAAAGAGGAGAAACACCATTTTCTTTGGCATATGGAATCGAAGCTATGGTTCCTATGGAGTTAAATATTACAATATTATGATGAGAAGGGTAACGGAAAGAAATTGAGGAGCAACCCAGATGCTTTGAAAGAATTACCAGATGCTGCCAGCATTTGAACTGCTGCATATCTAGAGAGAGCAGCCAGGTACCACGATCGCAAAGTTAAGGAAAGAATATTAAAGGTAGGAGACTAGTCCTAAGAAAGTTAAAGGCCATTGGAAAAAGAGAAGGTCAAGGGAAGCTTGCACCGACATGGGAAGGACTCTTCAAAATCGTACGAGTTATAAAGTCAAGAGTGTTCCATTTGGAAGATTGCAATAGAAAAAAAAAAAAAAAAACACATGCTTGGAATGTACAACATCCTAAAAGGTATTATGTGTAATTTTGTATCAATCCAAAATCTTTCAAATATTTCCCTTGAATAGCTGTCAATTTAATTGCCTTACTAAATGTTAGAATAATTAAATGTTTGGTTTACAAAATTTCAGTTGACAATGCATTGATTTCTTTGAATTACGTAAAATAACATTGCTGGCCAGACGTATGTTTTATGTTCGTTAGTAAAATCAACCTTTTATGAAAAACATTATTCAGTAACCTAAAAGTTTATAAAGAACATTGTCAATGCACACATATTGTGCGAGCTTTACGCTGCAGAAAGGATTTAAGAATGAGGAACAAGGTTAACAAGTCATAAGCACCAGTAAGGCCACAAGGGTAAATACCAAGTAAGACTAACAATTGGAAGGGCTAATAAGGCCTTAGTATTGAGACCAAGTGCTCAAATGAAGAGAAGGTCTAAGTGACGAGGTTAAGTGCCCAAACGAAGAAAATGTCGAAGTGTCGAGGCCAAGTGCCCAAAGGAAAACAAGGCATGCCCAAAGGAAAACAAGGCCTAAGTACTCAAAAGAAGACAAGGCTTATGTGCCGAGGCCAAGTGCCTAAACAAAGACGAGGTCTAAGCATTAAGGCAAGTGCCTAAATGAAGAAAAAGCCTAAATGTGCTCAAACGAAGACAAGGACTAAGTGCCCAAACGAAGACATGGTTTAAGTACCCAAACGAAGACATGGCCTAAGTGCCGAGGCCAAGTGCCCAAACATAGACAAAGCATAAGCGTTGAGGCTAAGTGCCCAAACGAAGAAAATGCCAAAGTGCCCAGGCCAAGTGCCAAAACAAAGAAAAAGCCTAAGTGCCTAGGCCAAGTGCCTAAAATAAAGAATGTGCCTAAGTGTCTAGGCCAATGTGCCCATAGAATGACGAGGCTTAAAACAGCCTAGAAGATGTCAACGAGCCAAAGAGCTCGGAGGAAGACTCAAACCTAAACAGCTCAGAAGACCACTCAAGGCTAAATAGCTCAGAAGATGACACCAAGCCAAAGAGCTCGAAGGAAGACTCAGAGCTAAATAACCTAGAAGATCGGAGAAATACTTAGGGTTAAATAGCCCGGAGAATGACAAAGAGCCAAAGATCTCGGAGAAAGACTCAAGGCTAAACAGTCCAGAAGACGACAAAGAGCCAAAGAGCTCGGAAGAAGACTCAAAATTAAAGAGCCCAAAAGATAATAAAGAACCAAAAAGCTCATAAGACAACTCGAAAGTAGAGGCAAAATTATTCAAAGATTGGAAAAACATTACGACCTTCTAAAAAACTCCTCACAAAATGTATAAAGTAGGGGAAAAGCTCGTATGCTAAGGCAAGGTGGGAAAGAGTTGTCTTTATGATTAATTATAAGATTACTTATTTGTTCATTTATACAAATTTTAAGTCTAATCAGCTAGGCAAGCCATCAGGGCCAAGCAAAGTCAGAAATTACCTACCGGCCTTTACAAGACATTAACGCTTTATACAAATAATAGGGCTAAATATGTTTACTAGGAAGAAGCTAAGTTCAGTATAAAGTCAAGTATGAATTTTCATAAATATTGAAATGAAAAATAAAAATAAACACGAGTAGACAAATCGAGATTTCATTAATATAAAAACATATATTACAAGTGTAATGATCCGGAAACCGGACTGCTACCTGTAATACCCGGTTAGACTCCGGTATCGGAATTCCTACCGTCCGGTGGAATCTCGGATGTCGGAAGCCTCTAGAAGGGTAAAACCATGTTTTCATAAAATGTTTTAATGTGTTTTATGTTTTAAGCATGAAAGAAAATGAGTTTTTGCATGAAAACAACCAAGGAGGAAAACCCAGGTTCGGCCGCCGAACCTCAAGTTCGGCCGCCGAACATGCATGCGTTGCGGGTGTGCTTTAGGCCCCCGAAAGCATTAGTGAGGGAAGTCCAGGTTCGGCCGCCGAACATGGCATGCATGCGGAGGCACATTCGGCCCCGAATGTGGCCTGGCCAGCCACTATAAAAGGGTCCCTTAGCCGAAAACGGGCGAGCTTTTCTCCCCGTTGTCGGCCAATGTGAGTTCTCCGCCGTCCCTCACCAATCTTTGATGTTTTCCTCTAGATCTTTCAAGATTTTCATTTGTTTTAACTTTGTTTTGAAGATTTGAGCTTTTGAGCAAAGTTTTGGAGCTCGGAGGTTCAAGGACCCAATTCTCCCAACTTCGAGTTTAGGTCGTCTCTCTCTCTATCTTCAAGAGGTAAGAGCCGATCTTAAGCTCATTGCATGTTTTAAGTAAGTTTTAAGTAGATCTATGGGTTAGAATGCATGTTTAGGTTATGGTTATGTTTTTGGGTATAAATGTATGTTCATGAGCAATGTGGATGTTTGATGTGTTGTAGATGGGGTTTATGTTGTTTTGAGGCCCCTAGGAACATGTATGCTTGTGTTTGTGTGTTGTAGAATAGGTTTGATGCATGTTTGGAAGGTTTGGAGGCGAAATGTGCAAAAGGAGCCAAGTTTCTGCCCTTTGGCAAAAACCAGGTTCGGCAGCCGAAGGACTTTCGGCCGCCGAACATGGCTGGGGAGGCAGCCTTTCGGCTGCCGAAGCTTGCCCCCGAAAGGAGACTTTCGTCTCTGTCTGGGATTTTCGGCCGCCGAAGGTGCCGCCGAACCTGCCTGACTTTCGACTCTGGAGGGACTTTCGGCCGCCGAACCTGCCGCCGAAAGTGCCCTGTCCAAGCCTCCTTTGCATGTTTTTCTATGGTTGTTCCATGATGTTTTAGGGGGTTTTTGGGGAGTAGTTTATAGTTATTTTCAGGTATGTTTGGTCCCTCATTTGAGTCCACCTGTGTAGATTCGGACCCGAGGAACCGAGGACCCCAGCAGTGAGTCCAGCTGCTTCGGTGTTGTCAGAGTCAGCCAGAGGTGAGTGGAACTAAACTTAATCTTTTAAATTGAGAAATTAAATGTTTTATAATGTTTCATGCATCATGATTATGCAATAGGATGATTGCATTAGTTTTCACGAATATGCCGCATTGCATCAATTGTTGTTGATGTGGGTGAATATTGGATGACCCAATTAGTCCACGACAGGAAGACCAGGACCCCATTCTACGGCCTGGCACAGAGTAAGGAAAGACCAGGACCCCATTCTACGGCCTGGCACGGTTATGGGACTCGAAGACCAGGAGCCCGGAGGAGGCCCTGGGAAAATGGTAAGTAATGTATGTTATGACAGGAAGACCAGGACCCCATGCTACGGCCTGGCACAAAGTTAGCTTGGACTAATTGGTGACAAGTTCACCCAACCCTTATGTGAATTGTCTGTGTTATGATGCATTTCATAGAGCATAGTGTTAATATGTTTCATAGTTCTACTCACTGGGCTTTTAGCTCACCCCTCTCCCTTTACCCCCAGGCTTGCAGGTACAGTATAGCGCAGGAGTCCGGATAGAGTAAAGAAGTCATGTTTATGTAATAGCTAGCAATGGACATGATCAAATTGTAATGTAATGTCTTAATCAGTATAGATATGTAATGAGATGATGTTTATGGATGTTAGAGGTGTGCTTGACCATAGATTGTTGTTATCCCTTTTATCACATGATTTTAGAGACTTTTATGATGTTTATGTAAACCAACTCAACATATGTTATGTCACCCATTGGGGGCACTGATGAGATCCCACAGAGGGATCAATGTTATGTATAGTGCATGCACAGGTTGAGCTTGGTGTATGAATGGAAAGAAAAGTTTTAATTTTTATGTATGTTGTTGATCATGTATGGGATTATACAGGTTACAGGTTAGATGTCAGGCTTGCTACGGGTCCCGGCGGCCTTAAGTCGATCTGGATCCTAGGGCCGGTAGCGGTCCAATTTTCGGGTCGTTACAGAATGGTATCAGAGCCCTAGGTTCATATGGTCGGACCTAGAAGTGTCGGGCTCATAGTTGTGTTAGAAGGTCAAGCACAATAGGAAAGATCATGTCCACTAGGATAGGATGTGGAGTCCTGTCTTACATGATGATGTGAAATGCCATGATTATATACATGTGCATTAATGATATGCTATGATGTGTGATGCGGGTTCATGTGTGCCCACATGAACCATATGATGCTAATGTTTATGTGTTGTGCACTGTTTTTCAGAAAACAGGATGAGAGGAACTCGTCGATCAGCAAGATTGACTGGAGTACCACCTGAGGATGAGGGCACGAGCGCCCGTCCTCCAGCATTGCCTAGGGCAATGTCTAGTAGGTCTAGCAGAGACAGAGCAATAAGAGACCCTAAAAGGTCTTTGGATCTGGGTAGGAGCAGATCAGTCCGAGGAACAGTTCAGGAAGGAGCGTCAGAGGACATGGGGGATGATATGGATGTAGAGCAGAGGAGGGATGGCAGTCTGGGAGTTAGCATGTCAGAAGAAGGAATGGGGGAATCCCAAGGAGGCACTCAGGCCTCGGGATTTGTTCAGCCACCTTACTACCCACCCTTCTCACAAAACCCTGGGTATTCGATGGGAGGCACATCGGATTACCCTAGCTTCACCCCTTATCCCACACAGATGCCATACCCACCATACTACCCACCATATTCACAATACCCAATGTATCCACCTCCACCTTACTATCCAAATCCAGAAAACCCTACCTCAGAAAATGTTGCACCACCTCCACCACCTACAGAACCAGCAGCCCCAGTTGCTCAGCCATCTAGACCTAGCTCAGCCAGTGGGAGCAAGGTTAAGATGACTGACTACATAAAATTGGGTGCTCCTCAGTATGAAAAAGGGGATGACCCATTTGTGTATCTCGAAAGGGTTAAAGTGATCTGTAATACCCGGCTAGACTCCGGTATCGGAATTCCTACCGTCCAGTGGAATCTCGGATGTCGGAAGCCTCTAGTAGGGTAGAAACATGTTTTCAAAAAATGTTTTAAGGTATTTCATGGTTTTAAGTAAAATGGAAATGAGTTTTTGCATTAAAACAACCTTGGAGGAAAACTCAGGTTCGGCCGCCGAACATGCATGCCTTCGGGAGCGCCTTTAGGCCCCCGAAAGCACAAGTGAGGGAAGTCCAGGTTCGGCCGCCGAACCTCAAGTTCGGCCGCCGAACATGGCATGCATGCGGAGGCACATTCGGCCCCCGAACGTGGCCTGGCCAGCCACTATAAAAGGGTCCCTTAGCCGAAAACGGGCGAGCTTTTCCCCATTTTCGGCCAAGGTGAGCTTTTCGCCGCCCCTCACCGATCTTTGATGTTTTTCCTCTAGATCTTTCAAGTTTTTCACTTGTTTTAACTTCGTTTTGAAGATTTGAGCTTTTGAGCAAAGTTTTGGAGCTTTGAGGTTCAAGAACTCGAATCTCTTCCAACTCCAAGTTTGGTCGCCTCTACTCTCGATCTTCAAGAGGTAAGAGTCGATCCCTAGCTTATAGTATGTTTTAAGTAAGTTTTATGAAGTTCATGGGGGTAGAATGCATGTTTAGGTCATAGTTATGTTTATGGGTTTTTGGTGTGATTTTTGATCAATATGAGTTGTTTGTGTGTTGTAGTTGGGGTTTTTGATGGTTTGATGCCCCTAGGAACTTGTATGTTTGCTTGTGTATGTTTGGGAATGTTGTAGAATAGGTTTATGCATGTTTAGATGAGATTGGAGGCACAAATGCATAAGGGAGCTGAGTTTCTGCCATTCTGGGAGAAACCAGGTTCGGCAGCCGAAGGAAACTTTCGGCCGCCGAACTTGCTTGTGGAGGCAGCCTTCGGCTGCCGAAGCTTGCCCCCGAAAGGAGACTTTCGTCTCTGTCTGGGACCTTCGGCCGCCGAAAGTGCCGCCGAACATGCATGAGTTTCGCCTTTGTCTGGGAGTTTCGGCCACCGAAGGTGCCGCCGAACCTGCCTGACTTTCGGCTCAGGAGGGACTTTCGGTCGCCGAACCTGCCGCCGAAAGTGCCCTGTTCAGCCTTTTCTTGCATGTTTTTCTATGATTATTCCATGATGTTTGAGGGGGTTTTTGGGGAATAGTTTAGAGTTATGTTCATGTATGTTTGGTCCCTCATTTGAGTCCACCTGTGTAGGTTCGGACCCGAGGAACCGAGGACCCCAGCAGTGAGTCTGTTGCCCCAGTGTCTGGTCGGAGCTACCCAGAGGTGAGTGGAATAACCTACTATGTTTTAAAGCAAATAATGTACTTTTTAGCATGCTTCATGCATCATGAATGCCATGTGATGAATTAGGTTGCTTGCATTAGAATTCACGAATATGTTGCATTGCATATGTTAAATGTTGATGTGGATGAATGTTGAATGATCCATAGCCCTCGATCTATGATATGACGATGTGATATGTACGGTACGGAATGTAAGACCAGTGGGACCCATTCTACGTTCGCTGGCACTATGTAAGGGAAAGACCAGGACCCATTCTACGTTCTGGCACAGTTGGACCATGTAAAGGGCTATTGGTGACAAATTCATCCTTGATGTGATTAGCTGTGATGTGATGCATTCCATGATCCATATGATTTAAATGTTTTTATTATTCTGCTCACTGGGCTCTAGTAGCTCACCCCTCTCCCATTTCCCCAGGATTGCAGGTACAGGGTAGACCAGGAGGTTTACAAGAGTAATGAAGTCTGGTTTATGTAATAGATAGTGTGGACATGATAAATGTATTAATGTTATGTAAAAGTACAGTTTCAGTCATGTAATGATATTGAGGATTAGATATTGTGCTTGACATTGTGTATGAGGTATCCCTTTTATTACATGATCAAAAATGTTTTATAATGTTCATGAAAGCCAACTCATCTCATTTGTATCGCCCGTTGGGGCATTGATTAGATCCCACAGAGGGATCACGTTTATGACTATGACTATGTACAGTGTATGTTCAGGTTGAGTTGGATGTTTGAAGGAAAAGTTTTAAATTTTTATGCATGTTGTTGATCATGTATGGGATTCTACAGGTTTACAGGTTATATGTCAGGCTTGCTACGGGTCCCGGCGGCCTTAAGCCGATCTGGATCCTAGCGCCGGTAGCGGTCCGATTTTCGGGTCGTTATAGAATGGTATCAGAGCCCTAGGTTCATAGGATCGAACCTAGAGTGTCGGGCTCATAGATGTTCTAGAAGGTCAAACACAATAGGAAAGATCATGTCCACTAGGATAGGATGTGGAGTCCTGTCTTGTATGATGATGTGAAATGCCATGATTATATACATGTGCATTGATGCTATGATATGAATGATGTATATGTGATGAGGGTTCATGTGTGCCCACATGAACCATATGATGCTAATGTTTGTATGATGTGTACTGTTTTTCAGAAAACAGGATGAGAGGAACCCGTCGATCGGCAAGATTGACTAGAGTACCACCTGAGGATGAGGGCACGAGCGCCCGTCCTCCTACATTGCCTAGGGCAATGTCTTGTAGAGCCAACAGAGAAAGAGTGTCAAGGGATCCTAGAAGGTCTTTTGATGCTAGCAGAAGGGGGACAGATAGAGGAGGAAGTTCGGCAGATGTGAGGGAGGTTATGGAAGAGGAGCAGAGGAGGGATGGGAACCTGGATGTGAGCATGGAGGAAGAAGGGACAGGGGAGTCTCAGGGAGGCGTTCAGGCCTCGGGGTATGGTTTTCCACCCCACTATCCACCCTTCCCACAGGGTTCAGGGTATCCGATGGGAGGTACATCGGATTACTCCAGCTTTAACCCCTACCCTACCTACATGCCTTATCCACCTTTCTATCCACCTTACACACAGTACCCAGCTTATCCACCCTCACCCTTCTATCCTAACCCGGCGAACCCCACCTCGGGGAATGCTGCACCCCCACCTCCACCACTAGCAGCCCCAGTTACTCAACCTCCTAGACCTAGCTCAGCTGGTGGGAGCAAGGTAAAGATGACAGATTACCTCAAGCTGGATGCTCCCAAATACAAGTCAGGGGATGACCCCGTTGAGTATCTAAGAGTGGTGAAGACAATAACTGATGAGCTAGGGGCGGATGATAGCAGGGCCATTCAGATGGCAGAGTTCACCTTAAAGTGCAAGAAGGCACGGGAGTGGTTCAAGTGTTATGTGGACCCGAGACTAGACGGCATGACATGGGAGGAATTCGCGAATGAGTTCGCGGGATGGGCTTTTCCAGACAGTTCCAGAGAACTGAAGATGATTGAGTTTGAGCAACTGAGGCAGTCAGAGCACATGGGTGTAGAGGAGTTCACGGATAAATTCTTGGAGCTATTGCCTTTTTCAGGGCAAGCTCTAGATACAGATACGAAGAAAGCCAAGAGATATGTTATGAAGCTGCATTCTAGGTACTCCTCGTTGATTCAGTCAGCTGAGAGAGAAAGTTTCCACACTATGGTGGATATGGCTCGAAGGATGGAGGCGAGTGCTATAGTTGAGGGGTCAGTGAAGCAGTCAGTGACCCAGTCTTCAGGGGTTAAGACCCCAGGCAGAGGAGGACCAGGTTTCTCTTCTCAGAGCGCAAGTAAGAAGAGGTGGGATAACACCACCAAGAAACCGAAGAAGAATAAGTTTTGGAACAAGTTGAAATCCGGTCTGGGATTTGGCGGTGGCTCGAGCTCAGGTTCAGACGGTACAGAATGCCAGAAATGTGGAAGGCCGCACAGGGGAGTATGTCGAGCTGGGACTAATGCATGTTTCAGATGCGGACAGGAGGGACACATGGCTCGGGAGTGTCCTAGAGCACCTTTTATGGGCCAGCCCCAGCAGACAGCTTCTGGTAGTGTGGCACAACCAGCAGCTCCAGCCACAACTCAGGGCAGTGGCAGAGGTAGAGGGAGAGGGGCAGCCTCTTCTTCTGGTTCCCGAGGTGAAGGTCCATCAGCTCCAGCCAGGATCTTCACCATGACTCAGCAGGAGGCTAACACATCCAACACCGTGGTGTCAGGTAATCTCGTCATTGGGTGTTCTGATGTGTATGCATTAATGGACCCGGGTGCATCTCATTCATTTATTGCTCCGAGAGCCGTTGAGAGGTTGGGTCTGATAGTCTCTGGGTTAGAGTGTCCCCTATGGGTCAGTGGACCCAAGTGTGACCCGTCAGTGGCAGTGTCAGTCTGCCAGTACAGTCCAGTTTTTGTTGAGGGAAGATGCCTCTCTGCCGACCTTGTGGTTCTAGATTTGACATACTTTGACGTCATTCTAGGGATGGATTGGCTATCTACCCATGGTGCTACCTTGGACTGCAGAGACAAGGTAGTCAGGTTCAGAGATCAGGACGGGTCAGAGGTCGTCTTCAGAGGAGACAAGAGGGGCACGCCTAGAGGTCTGATATCAGCTCTTTAGGCTCGTAGGTTGCTTAGGAAGGGATGTCAGGGGTATTTGGCTCATGTGAGAGAGCTAGACAATCAGGTCAAGGAGCCAGCCTCGGTGCCAGTTGTCAGAGAGTTTCAGGATGTTTTTCCGGACGAGCTTCCAGGTTTACCACCTGCTAGGGAGATAGAGTTCGAGATAGAGTTGGTGCCTGGAACTAGACCGATCTCTATCCCTCCCTACAGGATGGCCCCAGCCGAATTGAAGGAGTTGAAAGAACAGTTGCAAGAGCTGGTACAGACGGGCTTCATCCGACAGAGTACCTCACCTTGGGGTGCTCCGGTCTTGTTTGTGAGGAAGAAGGATGGATCCCTTAGACTTTGTATCGACTACAGGCAGTTGAACAAAGTCACTACCAAGAATAGGTACCCTCTGCCAAGGATCGATGATCTATTCGACCAGCTAGCAGGAGCGGGTTGTTTCTCCAAAATAGATCTAAGATCGGGGTACCATCAGCTAAGGATAAGGGATGAAGATGTGCCGAAGACAGCTTTCAGGACCAGATATGGGCATTTTGAGTTCCTTGTAATGCCTTTCGGGTTAACCAACGCCCCTGCAGCATTCATGGATCTCATGAACAGAGTATTTAGCCAATACCTGGATCACTTTGTTATTGTCTTCATAGATGATATCTTAGTGTATTTCAGGAATGCAGAGGAGCATGCCCATCATCTGAGGTTGGTTCTGCAGACTTTGAGGGAACATGGCTTGTATGCCAGGTTCTCTAAGTGTGAGTTCTGGCTGAGGAGCATTTCGTTCTTGGGGCATGTAGTGTCAGAGAATGGGATTGAGGTGGACCCCAAGAAGACAGAAACTGTGGCTAACTGGCCTAGACCCACTTCAGTGACAGAGATTAGAAGTTTCTTGGGTTTGGCAGGTTACTACAGGAGGTTCGTTCAGGACTTCTCAAAGATAGCAGCTCCTCTGACCAAGTTAACTAGGAAGAATCAGAAGTTTCTGTGGACCGACCAGTACGAGGAGAGTTTTGAAGAGCTTAAGAAGAGGTTGACTTCAGCACCAGTTTTAGCTCTGCCATCTAGTGATGAGGACTTTACAGTCTTTTGTGATGCATCCCGTGTGGGACTGGGTTGTGTACTAATGCAGAATGAGAGGGTGATCGCTTATGCTTCTAGGCAGCTGAAGAAGCATGAGTTGAATTACCCCACACATGACCTGGAGATGGCAGCAGTAATCTTTGCACTCAAGATGTGGAGGCACTACCTCTATGGGGTTAAATGTGAGATCTTCACGGATCATAAGAGCCTACAGTACATCTTGAGTCAAAGAGATTTGAATTTGAGACAGAGGAGATGGGTGGAGCTGCTGAGTGACTATGATTGCAAGATTCAGTACCATCCGGGTAAGGCGAATGTTGTGGCAGACGCCTTAAGCCGGAAATCACTCGGTAGTTTATCCCACATTTCGGCAGAGAGGAGGCCAGTGGTGAAGGAGTTTTACAAGCTCATTGAGGAAGGTCTACAGATGGAGTTGTCTGGTACAGGTGCCTTGGTGGCCCAGATGAGAGTGACACCCGTGTTTCTGGAGCAAGTGGCTCAGAAACAGCATGAGGACCCGGAGTAGTGAAGATTGCCAGGACTGTTCAGTCAGGCAATGATAGTGAGTTCAGATTCGACAGCAAGGGGATCCTCCGCTATGGGAGCAGACTATGTGTACCAGATGACATAGGGCTAAAAGGAGACATTATGAGAGAGGCTCATAATGCAAGATACAGCATTCACCCCGGAGCCACCAAGATGTATTAAGATCTAAAGAAGGTTTATTGGTGGCCAGCTATGAAGAAAGAAGTGGCACAGTTTGTGTCAGCCTGCGAAGTGTGTCAGAGGGTGAAGCTGGAACATCAGAAGCCGGCTGGAATGCTTAACCCGCTACCTATTCCAGAATGAAAATGGGAAAATATAGCTATGGACTTCGTAGTGGGGTTACCGGCGGCATCCAACAGAGTGGACTCCATATGGGTGATTGTGGACAGACTCACCAAATCTGCTCACTTCATTCCTGTCAGGAGTGGCTACTCTGTGGACAAGTTGGCGCAGGTATATGTGGACGAGATCGTCAGGCTGCATGGGGTTCCTGTTTCGATAGTGTCAGATAGAGGGCCCCAGTTCACCTCCAGATTTTGGCGGAGTCTGCAGAACGCCATGGGTACCAGGTTGGATTTTAGCACTGCTTTCCATCCACAGACGGACGGACAGTCAAAAAGGACCATCCAGACCATAGAGGATATGCTCAGAATGTGTGTGCTGGACTTTGGCGGTTCTTGGAGGCAGCATCTACCTTTGGTGGAGTTTGCCTACAATAACAGCCATCATGCTAGCATCGGGATGGCTCCATATGAAGCTTTGTACGGAAGGAAGTGCAGATCACCTGTTTGCTGGGAGGAAGTTGGAGAAAAGGCCTTGGTAGGGCCTGAGCTAGTAGAGATCACCAGCAGGGTGGTACCCATAATCAGAGAGAGAATCAAGACTGCTGCCAGCAGACAAAAGAGTTATGCAGACGTCCGCAGAAGACAGTTAGAGTTTCAGGAGGGGAATCTGGTATTGCTCAAGGTGTCTCCAATGAAAGGAGTGGTTCGCTTTGGGAAGAAAGGTAAACTAGCCCCACGATACATCGGACCCAAAGCGAACCACTCCTTTCATTGGAGACACCTTGAGCAATACCAGATTCCCCTCCTGAAACTCTAACTGTCTTCTGCGGACGTCTGCATAACTCTTTTGTCTGCTGGCAGCAGTCTTGATTCTCTCTCTGATTATGGGTACCACCTTGCTGGTGATCTCTACTAGCTCAGGCCCTACCAAGGCCTTTTCTCCAACTTCCTCCCAGCAAACAGGTGATCTGCACTTCCTTCCGTACAAAGCTTCATATGGAGCCATCCCGATGCTAGCATGATGGCTGTTATTGTAGGCAAACTCCACCAAAGGTAGATGCTGCCTCCAAGAACCGCCAAAGTCCAGCACACACATTCTGAGCATATCCTCTATGGTCTGGATGGTCCTTTTTGACTGTCCGTCCGTCTGTGGATGGAAAGCAGTGCTAAAATCCAACCTGGTACCCATGGCGTTCTGCAGACTCCGCCAAAATCTGGAGGTGAACTGGGGCCCTCTATCTGACACTATCGAAACAGGAACCCCATGCAGCCTGACGATCTCGTCCACATATACCTGCGCCAACTTGTCCACAGAGTAGCCACTCCTGACAGGAATGAAGTGAGCAGATTTGGTGAGTCTGTCCACAATCACCCATATGGAGTCCACTCTGTTGGATGCCGCCGGTAACCCCACTACGAAGTCCATAGCTATATTTTCCCATTTTCATTCTGGAATAGGTAGCGGGTTAAGCATTCCAGCCGGCTTCTGATGTTCCAGCTTCACCCTCTGACACACTTCGCAGGCTGACACAAACTGTGCCACTTCTTTCTTCATAGCTGGCCACCAATAAACCTTCTTTAGATCTTGATACATCTTGGTGGCTCCGGGGTGAATGCTGTATCTTCCATTATGAGCCTCTCTCATAATGTCTCCTTTTAGCCCTATGTCATCTGGTACACATAGTCTGCTCCCATAGCGGAGGATCTCCTTGCTGTCGAATCTGAACTCACTATCATTGCCTGACTGAATAGTCCTGGCAATCTTCACTAACTCCGGGTCCTCATGCTGTTTCTGAGCCACTTGCTCCAGAAACACGGGTGTCACTCTCATCTGGGCCACCAAGGCACCTGTACCAGACAACTCCATCTGTAGACCTTCCTTAATGAGCTTGTAAAACTCCTTCACCACTGGCCTCCTCTCTGCCGAAATGTGGGATAAACTACCGAGTGATTTCCGGCTTAAGGCGTCTGCCACAACATTTGCCTTACCCGGATGGTACTGAATCTTGCAATCATAGTCACTCAGCAGCTCCACCCATCTCCTCTGTCTCAAATTCAAATCTCTTTGACTCAAGATGTACTGTAGGCTCTTATGATCCGTGAAGATCTCACATTTAACCCCATAGAGGTAGTGCCTCCACATCTTGAGTGCAAAGATTACTGCTGCCATCTCCAGGTCATGTGTGGGGTAATTCAACTCATGCTTCTTCAGCTGCCTAGAAGCATAAGCGATCACCCTCTCATTCTGCATTAGTACACAACCCAGTCCCACACGGGATGCATCACAAAAGACTGTAAAGTCCTCATCACTAGATGGCAGAGCTAAAACTAGTGCTGAAGTCAACCTCTTCTTAAGCTCTTCAAAACTCTCCTCGCACTGGTCGGTCCACAGAAACTTCTGATTCTTCCTAGTTAACCTGGTCAGAGGAGCTGCTATCTTTGAGAAGTCCTGAACGAACCTCCTGTAGTAACCTGCCAAACCCAAGAAACTTCTAATCTCTGTCACTGAAGTGGGTCTAGGCCAGTTAGCCACAGTTTCTGTCTTCTTGGGGTCCACCTCAATCCCATTCTCTGACACTACATGCCCCAAGAACGAAATGCTCCTCAGCTAGAATTCACACTTAGAGAACTTGGCATACAAGCCATGTTCCCTCAAAGTCTGCAAGACCAACCGCAGATGATGGGCATGCTCCTCTGCATTCCTGGAATACACCAAGATATCATCTATGAAGACAATAACAAAGTAATCCAGGTATTGGCTAAATACTCTGTTCATGAGATCCATGAATGCTGCAGGGGCGTTGGTTAACCCGAACGGCATTACAAGGAACTCAAAATGCCCATATCTGGTCCTGAAAGCTGTCTTCAGCACATCTTCATCCCTTATCCTTAGCTGATGGTACCCCGATCTTAGATCTATTTTGAAGAAACAACCCGCTCCTGCTAGCTGGTCGAATAGATCATCGATCCTTGGCAGAGGGTACCTATTTTTGGTAGTGACTTTGTTCAACTGCCTGTAGTCGATACAAAGTCTAAGGGATCCATCCTTCTTCCTCACAAACAAGACCGGAGCACCCCAAGGTGAGGTACTCTGTCGGATGAAGCCCTTCTCTACCAGCTCTTGCAACTGTTCTTTCAACTCCTTCAACTCGGCTGGGGCCATCCTGTAGGGAGGGATAGAGATCGGTCTAGTTCCAGGCACCAACTCTATCTCGAACTCTATCTCCCTAGCAGGTGGTAAACCTGGAAGCTCATCAGGAAAGACATCCTGAAACTCTCTGACAACTGGCACTGAGGCTGGCTCTCTGACCTGACTGTCTAGCTCTCTCACATGAGCTAAGTACCCCTGACATCCCTTCCTAAGCAACTTACGAGCCTGAAGAGCTGATATCAGACCTCTAGGTGTGCCCCTCTTGTCTCCTCTGAAGACGACCTCTGACCCGTTCTGATCTCTGAACTTGACTACCTTGTCTCTGCAGTCCAAGGTAGGTCCATGGGTAGATAGCCAATCCATCCCTAGAATGACGTCAAAGTCTGTCAAATCTAGAACCACAAGGTCGGAGGAGAGGCATCTTCCCTCAACAAAAACTGGACTGTACTGGCAGACTGACACTGCCACTGACGGGTCACACTTGGGTCCACTGACCCATAGGGGACACTCTAACCCAGAGACTATCAGACCCAACCTCTCAACGGCTCTCGGAGCAATAAATGAATGAGATGCACCCGGGTCCATTAATGTATACACATCAGAACACCCAATGACGAGATTACCTGACACCACGGTGTTGGATGTGTTAGCCTCTTGCTGAGTCATGGTGAAGATCCTGGCTGGTGCTGATGGACCTTCACCTCGGGAATCAGAAGAAGAGGCTGCCCCTCTCCCTCTACCTCTGCCACTGCCCTGAGTTGTGGCTGGAGCTGCTGGCTGTGCCACACTACCAGAAGCTGTCTGCTGGGGCTGGCCCATAAAAGGTGCTCTAGGACACTCCCGAGCTATGTGTCCCTCCTGTCCACATCTGAAACATGTATTAGTCCCAGCTCGACACACTCCCCTGTGTGGTCTTCCACATCTCTGACATTCTGTACCATCTGAGCCTGAACTCGAGCCACCGCCAAATCCCAGATCGGATTTCAACTTATTCCAAAACTTATTCTTCTTCGGCTTCTTGGTGGTATTATCCCACCTCTTCTTACTTGAGCTCTGAGAAGAGAAACCTGGTCCTCCTCTGCCTGGGGTCTTAACCCCTGAAGACTGGGTCACTGACTGCTTCACTGACCCCTCAACTATAGCACTTGCCTCCATTCTTCGATCCATATCCACCACAGTGTGGAAACTTTCTCTCTCAGCTGACTGAATCAACGAGGAGTACCTGGAATGCAGCTTCATAACATATCTCTTGGCTTTCTTTGTATCTATATCTAGAGCTTGCCCTGAAAAAGGCAATAGCTCCAAGAATTTATCCGTGAACTCCTCTACACCCATGTGCTCTGATTGCCTCAGTTGCTCAAACTCAATCATCTTCAGTTCTCTGGAACTGTCTGGAAAAGCCCATCCAGCGAACTCATTCGCAAATTCCTCCCATGTCATACCGTCTAGTCTCGGGTCCACATAACACTTGAACCATTCCCGTGCCTTCTTGCACTTTAAAGTGAACCCTGCCATCTGAATGGCCCTGCTATCATCCGCCCCTAGCTCATCAGTTATTGTCTTCACTACTCTCAGATACTCAAAGGGGTCATCCCCTGACTTGTATTTGGGAGCATCGAGTTTGAGGTAATCTGTCATCTTTACCTTGCTCCCACCAGCTGAGCTAGGTCTAGGAGGTTGAGTAACTGGGGCTGCTGGTTCTGTAGGTGGTGGAGGTGGGGGTGCAGCATTCCCCGAGGTGGGGTTTGCCGGGTTAGGATAGAAGGGTGAGGGTGGATAAGCTGGGTACTGTGTGTAAGGTGGATAGAAAGGCGGATAAGGCATGTAGGTAGGGTAGGGGTTAAAGCTGGAGTAATCCGACGTGCCTCCCATCGGATACCCTGAACCCTGTGGGAATGGTGGATAGTGGGGTGGAAAACCATACCCCGAGGCCTGAACGCCTCCCTGAGACTCCCCTGTCCCTTCTTCCTCCATGCTCACATCCAGGTTCCCATCCCTCCTCTGCTCCTCTTCTGTAACCTCCCTTACATCTGAAGAACTTCCTCCTCTATCAGTCCCCCTTCTGCTAGCATCAAAAGACCTTCTAGGGTCCCTTGACACTCTTTCTCTGTTGGCTCTACAAGACATTGCCCTAGGCAATGTAGGAGGACGGGCGCTCGTGCCCTCATCCTCAGGTGGCACTCCAGTCAATCGTGCAGATCGACGAGTTCCTCTCATCCTGTTTTCTGAAAAACAGTACACATCATACAAACATTAGCATCATATGGTTCATGTGAGCACACATGAACCCTCATCACATATACATCATTCATATCATAGCATCAATGCACATGTATATAATCATGGCATTTCACATCATCATACGAGACAGGACTCCACATCCTATCCTAGTGGACATGATCTTTCCTATTGTGCTTGACCTTCTAGAACATCTATGAGCCCGACACTCTAGGTCCGATCCTATGAACCTAGGGCTCTGATACCATTCTGTAACGACCCGAAAATCGGACCGCTACCGGTGCTAGGATCCAGATCGGCTTATGGCTGCCGGGACTCGTAGCAAGCCTGACATATAACCTGTAAACCTGTATAATCCCATACATGATCAACAACATGCATAAAAATTTAAAACTTTTCCTTCAAACATCCAAATCAACCTGAACATACATGTACATAGTCATGATCATAATCGTGATCCCTCTGTGGGATCTCATCAATGCCCCAACGGGCGATACAACATGAGATGAGTTGGCTTTCATGAACATTATAAAACATTTTTGATCATGTAAGAAAAGAGATACCTCAAACATAATGTCAAGCACAATATCTAAACCTCAATATCATTACATGACTGAAACTGTACTTTTACATAACATTAATACATTTATCATGTCCACACTATCTATTACATAAATCAGACTTCATTACTCTTGTAAACCTCCTGGTCTACCCTGTACCTGCAATCCTGGGGAAATGGGAGAGGGGTGAGCTACTAGAGCCCAGTGAGCAGAATAATAGAAAAACATTTAAATCATATGGATCATGGAATGCATCACATCACATCTAATCACATCAAGGATGAATTTGTCACCAATAGCCCTCTACATGGTCCAACTGTGCCAGAACGTAGAATGGGTCCTGGTCTTTCCCTTACATAACATATCATAACATAACAGTGTCGAACTGTGCCAGAACGTAGAATGGGTCCTGGTCTTTCCCTTACATAGTGCCAGCGAACGTAGAATGGGTCCCACTGGTCTTACTTTCCGTACCGTACATATCACATCGTCATATCATAGATTGAGGGCTATGGATCATCCAACATTCATCCACATCAACATAAAAATATGCAATGCAACATATTCGTGAATTCTAATGCAAGCAACCTAATTCATCACATGGCATTCATGATGCGTGGAACATGCTGAAAAGTTCATTCTTTGCTTTAAAACATAATAAGTTATTCCACTCACCTCTGGATAGCTCTGACCAGACACTGGGGCAACAGACTCACTGCTGGGGTCCTCGGTTCCTCGGGTCCGAACCTACACAGGTGGACTCAAATGAGGGACCAAACATACATGAACATAACTCTAAACTACTCCCCAAAAACCCCCTAAAACATCATGGAAAAATCATAGAAAAACATGCAAGAAATGGCTGAACAGGGCACTTTCGGCGGCAGGTTCGGCGGCCGAAAGTCCCTCCAGAGCCGAAAGTCAGGCAGGTTCGGCGGCACCTTCGGCGGCCGAAACTCCCAGACAGAGGCGAAACTCATGCATGTTCGGCGGCACCTTCAGCGGCCGAAAGTCCCAGACAGAGACGAAAGTCTTTTTTCGGGGGCAACTTCGGCAGCCGAAAGGCCTGCCTCCCTAGCCATGTTCGGCGGCCGAAAGTTCCTTCGGCTGCCGAACCTGGTTTCTGCCAAAGGGCAGAAACTTGGCTCCCTTATGCATTTATGCCTCCAATCTCATCCAAACATGCATAAACCTATTCTACAACATTCCCAAACATACACAAGCAAACATACAAGTTCCTAGGGGCATCAAACCATCAAAAACCCCAACTACAACACACAAACAACTCACATTGCTCAAAAACACATATAAAACCCATAAACCTAACTATGACCTAAACATGCATTCTACCCCCATGAACTTCATAAAACTTACTTAAAACATAACATAAGCTAGAGATCGACTCTTACCTCTTGAAGATCGAGAGTAGAGGCGACCAAACTTGAAGTTGGGAGAAATTCGGGTTCTTGAACCTCAAAGCTCCAAAACTTTGCTCAAAAGCTCAAATCTTCAAAACGAAGTTAAAACAAGTGAAAAACTTGAAAGATCTAGAGGAAAAATATCAAAGATCGGTGAGGGGCGGCGGAAAGCTCACCTTGGCCGAAAATGGGGAAAAGCTCGCCCGTTTTCGGCTAAGGGACCCTTTTATAGTGGCTGGCCAGGCCACGTTCGGGGGCCGAATGTGCCTCCGCATGCATGCCATGTTCGGCGGCCGAACCTGGACTTCCCTCACTTGTGCTTTCGGGGGCCTAAAGGCGCTCCCGAAGGCATGCATGTTCGGCGGCCGAACCTGAGTTTTCCTCCAAGGTTGTTTTGATGCAAAAACTCATTTCCATTTTACTTAAAACCATGAAATACCTTAAAACATTTTATGAAAACATGATTCTACCCTACTAGAGGCCTCCGACATCCGAGATTCCACCGGACGGTAGGAATTCCGATACCGGAGTCTAGTCGGGTATTACACCAGGACCCATTCTACGTTCTGGCACAGTTGGACATTGTTATGTTATGATATGTAAGGGAAAGACCAGGACCCATTCTATGTTCTGGCACAGTTGGACCATGTAGAGGGCTATTGGTGACAAATTCATCCTTGATGTGATTAGCTGTGATGTGATGCATTCCATGATCCATATGATTTAAATGTTTTTTATTATTCTGCTCACTGGGCTCTAGTAGCTCCCCCCTCTCCCATTTCCCCAGGATTGCAGGTACAGGGTAAACCAGGAGGTTTACAAGAGTAATGAAGTCTGGTTTTTGTAATAGATAGTGTGGACATGATAAATGTATTAATGTTATGTAAAAGTACAGTTTCAGTCATGTAATGATATTGAGGATTAGATATTGTGCTTGACATTGTGTATGAGGTATCCCTTTTATTACATGATCAAAAATGTTTTATAATGTTCATGAAAGCCAACTCATCTCATGTTGTATCGCCCGTTGGGGCATTGATGAGATCCCACAGAGGGATCACGTTTATGACTATGACTATGTACAGTGTATGTTCAGGTTGAGTTGGATGTTTGAAGGAAAAGTTTTAAATTTTTATGCATGTTGTTGATCATGTATGGGATTCTACAGGTTTACAGGTTATATGTCAGGCTTGCTACGGGTCCCGGCGGCCTTAAGCCGATCTGGATCCTAGCGCCGATAGCAGTCCGATTTTCGGGTCATTACATGATCACAGAGGAGATTGGGGCTAATGACAGTAGAGCCATTCAGATGGCTGGGTTCACGCTTAAGTGCAAGAAGGCACGAGAGTGGTTTAAGAATTATGTGAACTCGAGAGTGGACAGCATGTCTTGGGAAGAGTTTGCAAACGAGTTTGCAGGATGGGCTTTTCCCGATAGTTCAAGGGAGCTGAAAATGATAGAGTTTGAACAGTTGAGGCAGACAGAGGATATGAGTGTAGAGGAGTACACCGACAGATTCTTGGAGCTGTTGCCTTTTGCTGGGCAGAGTCTGGATACAGATTCGAAGAAGTCAAGGAGGTATGTCATGAAACTTCATTCCAGGTATTCCTCCTTGATTCAGTCCGTGGACAGGGAGAGCTTCCATGCCATAGTAGATATGGCTAGGAAAATGGAGGCCAGTGCCATCATTCAGGGGACAGTTAAGCAGACAGTGGCATAGCCTTCTGGTTCTAAAACTCCGGGTGGGGGAAGGTTAGATCCCTCTACCCTGAGTGCAGCAGCTTCAGGCAGTAAGAGATGGGGTAAGCCCAAGGGTAAGAAGAATAAGTTCTGGAACAAGGTTAAGTCTAGTCTGGGATTTGGAAGTGGCTCAAGCTCTGGTGCGGATAATGCAGTTTGTGCGAAGTGTGGTAGGCCACACAAGTGAGTATGTCGGTTTGGGACGAACGCCTGCTTCAGATGTGGTCAGGAGGGGCATATGGCTCGAGAATGTCCAAGAGTAGTCCCGATGGCTCAGTCCCAGCAGACAGCCTCAGGCAGTGTAGCGCAGCCAGCAGCTCCAGCCATGACTCAGGCCAGTGGCAGAGGCAGAGGGAGAGGGGCAGCCTCTTCTTCAGCGGGTTTCAGAGGTGAAGGTCCATCAACTCCAGCACGGATCTTCACAATGACACAGCAGGAGGCAGATGCATCTAACACCGTAGTGGCAGGTAACTTAATCATTGGTTGTTCAGATGTGTATGCCTTGATGGACCCTGGTGCATCTCATTCTTTTATTGCTCCGAGAGCCGTGGGGAGGTTGGGTCTGATGACTTCTGGGTTAGAGTGTCCTCTCTGGGTCAGTGGACTCAAGTGTGATCCATCAGTGGCAGAGTCAGTCTGCCAGTGTAGTCCTGTGTTTGTTGAGGGAAGATGCTTGTCCGCCGACCTAGTGGTTCTAGATTTGACAGATTTTGACGTCATTCTAGGGATGGACTGGTTATCTACCCATGGTGCTACCTTGGATTGCAGGGACAAGGTAGTCAGGTTCAGAGGTCAGGATGGGTCTGAGGTTGTCTTCAGAGGAGACAGGAGGGGTACACCTAGAGGTCTGATATCAGCTCTTCAGGCTCGTAGGTTGCTCAGGAGGGGATGTCAGGGGTATTTGGCTCATGTGAGAGAGCTTAGCAGTCAGGTTAGAGAACTCGCCTCGGTGCCAATGGTTAGAGAGTTCTTAGATGTGTTCCCAGACGAGCTGCCAGGTTTACCACCTGCTAGGGAGATAGAGTTCGAGATAGAACTGATGCCTGGAACCCGACCAATCTCTATCCCTCCCTACAGGATGGCACCAGCAGAATTGAAAGAGTTGAAGGAGCAGTTACAGGAGATGGTAGACAAGGGCTTCATCCGACCGAGTACCTCACCCTGGGGTGCTCCAGTTTTGTTTGTGAGAAAGAAGGATGGATCCCTTAGACTTTGTATCGACTACAGGCAGTTGAACAAAGTCACTACCAAGAACAAGTACCCATTGCCAAGGATCGACGATCTATTCGACCAGCTAGCAGGAGCGGGTTGTTTCTCCAAAATAGATATGAGATCAGGGTACCATCAGTTGAGGATCAGAGAAGAAGACGTACCAAAGACAGCTTTCAGGACCAGATATGGGCATTTTGAGTTCCTTGTGATGCCGTTCGGGTTAACCAACGCCCCTGCAGCATTCATGGATCTCATGAACAGAGTGTTTAGCCAGTACCTGGATCACTTCGTTATTGTCTTCATAGATGATATCTTGGTGTATTCCAGGAATGCAGAGGAGCATGCCCATCATCTGAGGTTGGTTCTACAGACCTTGAGGGAACATGGCTTGTATGCCAAGTTCTCCAAGTGTGAGTTCTGGCTGAGGAGCATTTCATTCTTGGGGCATGTGGTGTCAGAAAATGGGATAGAGGTGGACCCCAAGAAAGTAGAAGCTGTGGCTAACTGGCCTAGACCCACTTCAGTGACAGAGATTAGAAGTTTCTTGGGTTTGGCAGGTTACTACAGGAGGTTCGTTCAGGACTTCTCGAAAATAGCAGCTCCTCTGACCAGACTGACCAGGAAGAATTAGAAGTTTATGTGGACCGACCAGTGCGAAGAGAGTTTTGAAGAGCTTAAGAAGAGGTTGACTTCAGCACCAGTGTTAGCTCTGCCATCTAGTGATGAGGACTTCACGGTTTTCTGTGATGCATCCCGAGTGGGACTGGGTTGTGTGCTTATGCAGAATGAAAGGGTGATTGCTTATGCTTCTAGGCAGCTAAAGAAGCATGAGTTGAATTACCCCACACATGACCTGGAAATGGCAGCAGTTATCTTGGCACTCAAGATGTGGAGGCATTACCTTTACGGTGTTAAATGTGAGATCTTCACAGATCATAAAAGCCTGCAGTACATCCTGAGTCAAAGAGATTTGAATTTGAGACAGAGGAGATGGGTAGAACTGCTGAGTGACTATGATTGCAAAATTCAGTATCATCCGGGTAAGGCGAATGTCGTGGAAGACGCCCTAAGCCGGAAGTCACTAGGCAGTCTATCCCACATCACGGCAGAGAGGAGACCAGTGGTGAAGGAGTTTTACAAGCTCATTGATGAAGGTCTACAGTTGGAGTTGTCTGGTACAGGTGCTTTGGTTGCTCAGATGAGAGTGACACCCGTGTTTCTGGAGCAGGTGGCTCAGAAACAGCATGAGGACCCAGAGTTAGTGAAGATTGCCAGGACTGTTCAGTCAGGCAAAGACAGCGAGTTCAGATTCGACAACAAGGGGATCCTCCGCTATGGGAGTCGTTTATGTGTACCAGATGACATAGGGCTAAAAGGAGACATTATGAGAGAGGCTCATAATGCAAGATACAGCATTCACCCCGGGGCCACCAAGATGTATCAGGATCTGAAAAAGGTTTATTGGTGGCCAGCTATGAAGAGAGAAGTGGCACAGTTTGTGTCAGCCTGCGAAGTGTGTCAGAGGGTGAAGCTGGAACATCAGAAGCCGGCTGGAATGCTTAACCCGCTACCTATTCCAGAGTGGAAATGGGACAATATAGCTATGGACTTCGTAGTGGGGTTACCGGCGACGTCCAACAGATTGGACTCCAGATGGGTGATTGTGGACAGACTCACCAAATATGCTCACTTCATCCCTGTCAGGAGTGGCTATTCTGTGGACAAGTTGGCGCAGGTGTATGTTGATGAGATAGTCAGACTGCATGGGGTTCCTGTTTCTATAGTGTCAGATAGAGGGCCCCAGTTCACCTCCAGGTTTTGGCGGAGTCTGCAGAATGCCATGGGTACTAGATTGGATTTCAGCACTGCCTTCCATCCACAGACAGAGGGACAGTCAGAGAGGACCATCCAGACCATAGAAGATATGCTAAGAATGTGTGTGCTGGACTTTGGCGGTTCTTGGAGGCAGCATCTACCTTTGGTGGAGTTTGCCTACAATAACAGCCATCATGCTAGCATCGGGATGGCTCCATATGAAGTTTTATATGGAAGGAAGTGCAGGTCACCTGTTTGCTGGGAAGAAGTTGGAGAAAAGGCCTTGGCAGGGCCTGAATTAGTAGAGATCACCAGCAGGGTGGTACCCTTAATCAGAGAAAGAATCAAGACGGCTACAAGCAGGCAGAAGAGTTATGCAGACATCCGTAGAAAGCAAGTAGAGTTTCAGGAGGGGGATCTGGTATTGCTCAAGGTGTCTCCAATGAAACGAGTGGTTCGGTTTGGGAAGAAAGGTAAGCTGGCTCCGCGGTACATCGGACCCTTTGAAGTCTTGCAAAGGATTGGGAATGTATCGTACAAGCTGGATTTACCTGCTTCAATGGAGAGAATCCATCCGGTTTTCCATGTTTCTATGTTGAGAAAGTTCGTGTCAGATCCGGGCAAGGTTCTTAGTGAGCCTGATGTGGAGATCCAAGAGGATCTCACCTATGTTGAGCAGCCGGTATGGATCCTAGACACCCAGATCAAAAAGCTAAGGAACAAGGAAATCCCGATGGTGAAGGTCCTTTGGAACCACCACAATATGGAAGAATGCACTTGGGAGACACGTGAGTCTATGCTCCGGCAATATCCTCATGTCTTTTAAGGTTAGTCTCTATGTGTTTTATGTGTATGTTGTGATGACTCTATGCATGTGCTAGTTGAGGAACATTCGGGGACGAATGTTCTTAAGGGGGGAGAATGTAATACCCGGCTAGACTCCGGTATCGGAATTCCTACCGTCCGGTGGAATCTCGGATGTCGGAAGCCTCTAGAAGGGTAAAACCATGTTTTCATAAAATGTTTTAATGTGTTTTATGTTTTAAGCATGAAAGAAAATGAGTTTTTGCATGAAAATAACCAAGGAGGAAAACCCAGGTTCGGCCGCCGAACCTCAAGTTCGGCCGCCGAACATGCATGCGTTGCGGGTGTGCTTTAGGCCCCCGAAAGCATTAGTGAGGGAAGTCCAGGTTCGGCCGCCGAACATGGCATGCATGCGGAGGCACATTCGGCCCCCGAACGTGGCCTGGCCAGCCACTATAAAAGGGTCCCTTAGCCGAAAACGGGCGAGCTTTTCTCCCCGTTGTCGGCCAAGGTGAGTTCTCCGCCGTCCCTCACCAATCTTTGATGTTTTCCTCTAGATCTTTCAAGATTTTCATTTGTTTTAACTTTGTTTTGAAGATTTGAGCTTTTGAGCAAAGTTTTGGAGCTCGGAGGTTCAAGGACCCAATCTCTCCCAACTTCGAGTTTAGGTCGTCTCTCTCTCTATCTTCAAGAGGTAAGAGCCGATCTTAAGCTCATTGCATGTTTTAAGTAAGTTTTAAGTAGATCTATGGGTTAGAATGCATGTTTAGGTTATGGTTATGTTTTTGGGTATAAATGTATGTTTATGAGCAATATGGATGCTTGATGTGTTGTAGATGGGGTTTATGTTGTTTTGAGGCCCCTAGGAACATGTATGCTTGTGTTTGTGTGTTGTAGAATAGGCTTGATGCATGTTTGGAAGGTTTGGAGGCGAAATGTGCAAAAGGAGCCAAGTTTCTGCCCTTTGGCAGAAACCAGGTTCGGCAGCCGAAGGACTTTCGGCCGCCGAAGGACTTTCGGCCGCCGAACATGTCTGGGGAGGCAGCCTTTCGGCTGCCGAAGCTTGCCCCCGAAAGGAGACTTTCGTCTCTGTCTGGCAGTTTCGGCCGCCGAAAGTGCCGCCGAACATGCATGAGTTTCGTCTCTGTCTGGGAGTTTCGGCCGCCGAAGGTGCCGCCGAACCTGCCTGACTTTCGGCTCTGGAGGGACTTTCGGCCGCCGAACCTGCCGCCGAAAGTGTCCTGTCCAGGCCTCCTTTGCATGTTTTTCTATGGTTGTTCCATGATGTTTTAGGGGGTTTTTGGGGAGTAGTTTATAGTTATGTTCAGGTATGTTTGGTCCCTCATTTGAGTCCACCTGTGTAGGTTCGGACCCGAGGAACCGAGGACCCCAGCAGTGAGTCCAGCTGCTTCGGTGTTGTCAGAGTCAGCCAGAGGTGAGTGGAACTAAACTTAATCTTTTAAATTGAGAAATTAAATGTTTTATCATGTTTCATGCATCATGATTATGCAATAGGATGATTGCATTAGTTTTCACGAATATGCCGCATTGCATCAATTGTTGTTGATGTGGGTGAATATTGGATGACCCAATTAGTCCATGACAAGAAGACCAGGACCCCATTCTACGGCCTGGCACGGTTATGGGACTCGAAGACCAGGAGCCCGGAGGAGGCCCTGGGAAAATGGTAAGTAATGTATGTTAAGACAGGAAGACCAGGACCCCATGCTACGGCCTGGCACAGAGTTAGCTTGGACTAATTGGTGACAAGTTCACCCAACCCTTATGTGAATTGTCTGTGTTATGATGCATTTCATAGAGCATAGTGTTAATATGTTTCATAGTTCTACTCACTGGGCTTTTAGCTCACCCCTCTCCCTTTACCCCCAGGCTTGCAGGTACAGTATAGCGCAGGAGTCCGAATAGAGTAAAGAAATCATGTTTATGTAATAGCTAGCAATGGACATGATCAAATTGTAATGTAATGTCTTAATCAGTATAGATATGTAATGAGATGATGTTTATGGATATTAGAGGTGTGCTTGACCATAGATTGTTGTTATCCCTTTTATCACATGATTTTAGAGACTTTTATGATGTTTATGTAAACCAACTCAACATATGTTATGTCACCCATTGGGGGCACTGATGAGATCCCACAGAGGGATCAATGTTATGTATAGTGCATGCACAGGTTGAGCTTGGTGTATGAATGGAAAGAAAAGTTTTAAATTTTATGTATGTTGTTGATCATGTATGGGATTATACAGGTTACAGGTTAGATGCCAGGCTTGCTACGGGTCCCGGCGGCCTTAAGTCGATCTGGATCCTAGCGCCGGTAGCGGTCCGATTTTCGGGTCGTTACACTACCGGCGCTAGGGTTCAGATCGACTTAAGGTCGCCGGAGCCCATAGCAAGCCCATTATACATCCTGTGTACCTAATAAAATCCCATACATGATCACACAAGACAACATAAACATAAACATTCCATGAAAACAAGTTCAACCTGTACATGTATCAAAACTGAAAATATAAAACCCAATACTAGAGCCCTCATCAAATGCTCTAGTATGATAAACATTACATGCCTCAAGCTTGGTTCAAACATAACTCATAATTAAAACTTTTACAAAAGGATCATGTTAATAGGGATTACAAGGATAACAAGGATAATAACTAGGGCAAAGCACAATTCTAATCCATTATACAATACATGTCCATAACTATTCTATTACATTAAGCTATACCAGCTACTATGCCGACTCCCCGAGCTATCTTTGATCCTGCAAACCTGGGGTTAGGGGGAAGGGATAAGCTACAAGAGCCTAGTGAGCAGAACATAAAAACAGTTTAATAAACATATGCTCGTATGAAATGCGTCACAACACAAATAATTCACATCAAGCTGGACTTGTCACCAATAACCCTCTACATATTCCAATGTGCCCGGCCCTCGACGGAGCTCCTCAGGACTTTCGCTTAAACATAACATAACATATCCAAAATGCCAGGGGCGTAGAATGGGTCTCACCTGGACTTCCGTATCGTATCATATGATATCATCTCAAGGGCTAGTGGGTCATCCAATATCCATCCACATCAATAGTAAATTATGCAATGCATCATATTCGTGAATTCTAATGCAAACATCCTAATATATAAACATAGCATTTGTGATGCATGATCATGCTTAAAACGTTTGGTTACTTTAAAACAATAGATTAGTTCAGTTCTACTCACCTCTGGCTGACACTTGCCTAAACTGACGTAGTTATCTCACTGCAGGTCTCTACAGTCTCCCAGGTCCAATCCTACACAGATGGACTCGAATGAGGGATTTGTAACGACCCGGAGACCGGACCGCTACCGGCGCTAGGATCCAGATCGGCTTAAGGCCGCCGGGATCCGTAGCAAGCCTACTATGCATTCTGTAAACCTGGTAAATCCCATACATGATCAACAATTTCCATAGAAATTTGAAACTTTACATCTACCAAGCTTAACCTGTGCATGCACACTATCTCTGTAACATAAAACCCCATGCTAGAGCCCACATTAAATACTCTAGTAGGGTCATCATTTCATATATTAAGCTTGGTTCTCATTACATATCATTATGAAACATAATAATATACAGATCATGTACAAAAAGGATCTACCAACTCTAGGGCCAAGCACAATTCTATCATCCATAGACATTACATGACTATACATCATTTTACAATACATATCCACTACTGCTATTACATAGACTTTTCTCCTGACGCTATCCCATGCTATCTCTGGCCCTGCAAACCTGGGGGTTAAGGAAAGGGGTGAGCTACTAGAGCCTAGTGAGTAGAACACTAATAAAATCATTTAATAAAACATGCTCCCATGAAATGCATCACATCACAAATAACTCATATCACGGATGGACTTGTCACCAATAACCCTCTACATATCATAAACTCTGTGCCAGGGGCGATACGGCCACACCTGGTCTTCTTTACTCTGTACCAGGGGCGATACGGCCACACCTGGTCTTCTTTATCATATTGAGGGCTAAAGGATCCTCTAATATCCATCCACGTCAACAACGTATTATGCAATACATCATCTTCGTGAATATTAATGCAGCAGCCTAACATATAAACATGGCATTGATGGTGCATGAATCATGCATACTAATGCATATAACCTAACATATACATGGCATTTATGGTGCATGAGTCATGCTAAAACATTTCATTTCATTGAAAACATAGTTCATTTCTACTCACCTCTAGCAAACACTGGAATACCTCTGCACCAGCTAACTCTGAGGGCCTCCTTGGTTCCTCAGGTCCGTTCCTACAATGGAGGACTCAAATGAGGTACCGACATACTCTATCATAACTCTAAACATTTCTCCAAAAACCCCCTAAAACATCTCAAACATGCATGGAAAAACAAGCAAAGGAAGGCTGGACAGGGGACTTTCGGCGGCAGGTTCGGCGGCCGAAGGTCCCTCCAAAGTCGAAAGTCATGCACTTTTGGAGGCGGGTTCGGCAGCCGAAAGTCCTATCCAGAGACGAAAGTCACAACCTTCAGCGGCATGTTTGGCGGCCGAAACTCCACTCCAGAGCCGAAAGTCCAAACTTTCGGGGGCGGGTTTAGTCGGCCAAAACAACCTCCTCAAGGGGTTCGGCGGCCGAACCTTGCTTTGGCGGCCGAACCTGAGTTCTCCAAGAAGGCAGAACTCAATCCAACCTTAAGTCTCCAGCCTCCAAAACCTCTCCAACACATGCACAACTCACAACCAAGTTCCCAAACACATGCATATACTCTTCTTCATACATATAGGGGCTTAGAACTAGCTCAAACTCCAAAAACAACACATATTCACACATATGGCATATGATCAACATAAACCCTATCCATACAAACCATGCAAAAACCCTTCAAAACTCACTTAAAACATCAAGAAAGGTGAGGATCCATGCTTATCTCTTAAAGATCGAGAGGATTGATGGTCTAAACTCGGAGATGCAAGGAAAAACTGATCTAGAACCTCCAAACCTCACAACTTTGCTTCTTTGCTCAAAAACTTCAAAACCAACATAAAACCATTTAAAACTTGCTCAACTTTGAAGAAAACCAAGAAATCAATCAAGAAAGATCAAGAACTCACCTATACCCGAAAAGAGAGAGAAAACTCACCTCAAATTCGGATAAGGAGCCCTTTTATAGGTGGCCGGTCAACCACCTTCGGCGGCCAAAGCTGGTTCCACAGCTTTACCACCTTCGGAAGCTAAACTTGGGCTTTGGTGGCAACGAAAGTTAGCCACCTTCGGCGGTCGAAAGTGAGGTTCGGCGGCCGAACCTTACATTTCCCTCCTTGGTCTTTTCTTTCCAAACCTTCAAATTTTCTTAATCAAAACACTAAAAACACTTAAAAACATTTTAGAAAACCTTTCTTTACCCTTATAGGAAACTCTGACATCCTCGAATTCCAGATTCCAACGGAGATTCCGCCGAAAAGTGAGAATTTCGATGCCGGGGTATAGCCGGGTATAACATTCTCCCCCCCTTAAGAACATTCGTCCCCGAATGTTCCTCAACTACACATGCAAGGGAAGAACAAAAACACTTAAACATATAAAGCACATAAACACAAAAGGCACAAAAAGAACACTCAAAACAACTAACCTTAAAAGAGATGAAGGTATTGCTGGAGCATAGACTCCCGTGTCTCCCAGGTACATTCTTCAATATTATGGTGGTTCCAAAGGACTTTCACCATCGGAATTTCCTTGTTTCTTAACTTTCTGATCTGCGTATCTAAAATCCGCACTGGCTGCTCAACATAGGTGAGATCTCCAAGGATCTCTATATCAGGCTCACTAAGAACTTTGCTCGGATCTGACACGAATTTCCGTAGCATAGAAATGTGGAAAACTAGATGGATTCTCTCCATAGAAGCAGGTAAATCTAACTTATACGATACATTTCCAATCTTCTGCAAGATCTCGAAGGGTCCGATGTACCGTGAAGCTAGCTTACCTTTCTTCCCATAACGAACCACCCCTTTCATTGGAGACACTTTGAGCAACACCAAATCTCCCTCCTGAAACTCTAGATGCTTCCTGCGAACATCTGCATAGCTTTTCTGCCAACTCACAACAGTTCTGATTCTCTCTCTGATCATAGGCACTACCCTGCTGGTGATCTCAATCAGTTCAGGCCCTACTAAGGACCTCTCTCCGACCTCTTCCCAGCAAATAGGTGACCTACACTTCCTCCCATAAAGAGCTTCATATGGAGCTGATAGAGCATATTTTAGTCCACTTTATCATGATCTTATTGATGTTTATTTACACCTCTTCTATCTAATTTTGTGGTTTTAATCATGTTTTGCAGATATTAGGTGTAAAGAGGCATTCAAGAGAAAATGCTCTTAAAAATGCTAAAAAGTGCCAAATCTGGAAAAGCCACCTTCGGAAGAACCTTCGGCGGCCGAAAGGCTTGTCCAGAACCGAAACTCAACTACCTTCGGAAGCACCTTCGGCGGCCGAAAGTCTCGTCCAGAGCCGAAAGTCACCCATCTTCGGCGGCACCTTCGGTGGCCGAAAGTCTTCTCCAGAGACGAAAGTCCAGCTTCCGAAAATAAGTTTAGGCAGTCGAAAGTCCCCCCGAACTGCCTCTTCCTTATTCAAGAAGCCAAATCTTGAAAATCACATTTTTCCCACTTTATGCCATGCACATTTAAAATTCAAAAGAAGCTCCACCTTCCTCTTTAGTGCATGAGTAGCAAGAATAATGTGAAGAAGACTTCTTGGACACACCTTGGACAGCAATTAAAAGACCAAAAAGCCCCTCCCTTGCCTTCACACATGCACATAAGGCACATATTAGACCAAGGGCACTTTGGGCAACCTCCAAAAGATGCATGGACATCCAAGAAACCCTAGGCAGCCTCTCAAGACATATTTAAACACCTTATGAAGACAAGAGAGGCAGACTTGAAGAACTCAATCACCACCAAGGTTCGGCAGCCACTCCTCCTCCATCTTCAGCCGCCGGTTCCTCCTTCTTTCTTCTTTTCTTCTATTTTCTATTTTGGTTCAGCCATGAGTGGCTGAAACCCCTAATTCTAGTTGAAGTTTGGTTGAAACTAAGGTTGTTTAAAGGGTTGTGATATCTGAACATAAAGTGTTTGCTTTTGGTTTATTCAATATTCATGCAATTGTGTGCTTAATTCTAAGATTGCTTTGTTATTTTGATCAAATTGGCCACTTGATTCTTGATTGCAAAGTTAATTGATTGTTAGTTGGGATATTTGTTAGTCCGTAATTGCTCGAAATATTCTTACCTAAGAACACTTGGTGTAAAAACTAATGAATTGCATGATCTAGCATCATCTTCATGCGTTTGGAGTAGCTAGGATTGGATCTCTCTAATTCTTTATGCAATTGACAATTGTTTTGATACCTAAGGCTCAAGGACGTTCCTTGGCAATTTGTTAATTATTAATTGATTAGAGGACGTTCCCTAATTGATTTAATCATAAGGAGAGACATGGTGGTGAGAAGCGTTTTCCACCCCCATAACTAATCTATTGAACCAATCAAGAAAACATAAGTTTCAATGATCAACCCAAACAACCAAAGTGGATCCATATCTTCAACTAGACCTTCCTCATATTGATTTCCTCTTTTATTTTAATTACTTGCTGTTTTAATTGCTTTCAATAGTTGTTAGTCAAATCAATCTCAAAACCCTCCTTTTTACTTTATTGCACTTTACTCTTGATCTGCTTGCTTTCAATTGTGCTTTCAGTTGATTCTCTTGATCTTGTTTGGGAAAAATAGATAAGTATTCAATTCTCTGTGGATTCGATCCTTTACCACTATCTACAGTTATAAAATTGTTGATAACCGTAGAGGTTATTTTTGATCGGCTTCGACAACCGCGAGTCAAAAATTGGCGCCGTTGCCGGGGAATTGATTTAACTCATTTGTTTTTCTTCCAGGACCAAAAAAAAAAAAGTAAAGACCACCTTTACGCAGGAGCACCTTCTGCAACACATTCGGCCGCCGAACTTCATCCTCATTCCGCCGCCGAACATCTCACCAAAAGGCACAGTCACCATCGCAGATTTGAATCATGGATGAGGTAAGTAGATTTGATTTTTCTTTACTGACATCTTTTATGAAAGAATTTGCCATAGGACTAGTTCAACAGGTTCAAGCATCTCAGCCACCAAAACCATATGGGACCTATGCATATGTAGGATACCCAACTGATCAAAGTCCTATGCTTTATGAGAATAGTCAGCCTAGACATACATTTGGAGGATTCAATGACCAACCAGTTCATGCATATGGAGGATTCTACGAACAACCTAGACATGATCCATACTATAATACATACAATCCAGGTTGGGGAGACTATCCAGACTTCAGTCATGCAGAGGCTAACGACTACCAAAATTATCAAGGAAATCAAGCCCAAGAAGAACCTCCAAGTTCCAAAATGCACCTTGAAGAGAAGATAAGGACATTGGCAATTTCTGTGCAAACTCTCCAACAGCAAATGGATCAAGTGGTCGCCTCAATGAATGCAAGCATGTTAAGAAGAGAGGACAAGTTTCAAGATGATGAGACAGTTGATGAAAGCTCACAAGTACAAGAAAAAGCTGCTGAAGAGACACAACCAGAATATTGTTTGTGCAAACAAACTAATCAAATAGAACTTGTTGATAATTTAGATGTCATTGATTATTTGAGCAAAGATGTTTTTTATATGAATCAAGATGATATTCTGAACAATAATATTTGCAGGGAAGAGAGCCAGAAAGAGCCAGAACTAAAAGAAACTGACTATTGCATCCAACAGGTGGACTTCAAACATGCGCAGAACAAAGAAGAGCCAATCGCACCTCTTCAGATTAGCCTTGCGCAAACTCAAACCCCCCATTTTACTTTTACTACAATTTATTTTTATTCTGATTTCAGTTTTATTTTGTTTCAGTTTTATCTCGTTTCAGTTTATTTTGCTTTCAGTTTTATCTCGTTTCAGTTTTATCTCGTTTCAGTTTATCTCGTTTTTAGTTTTATCTCTTTTCAGTTTATCTCGTTTTCAGTTTTCTTCTTTTTCAGTTTATTTTTATTTCAGTTTATTTTATTGGTCTTGATAAGGAAAATAGGTAAGTTCTCAATTCCCTGTGGATTCAATCCTTTCACCACTATCTGCAATTGTAAATTGTTGATAACCAGAGAGGTTATTTTTTACTGGCTTCGACAACCGCGAGTCAAAAATTGGCGCCGTTGCCGGGGAATTGATTTAACTTGTTTATTTTTCTTTTATGACCAGATCTGAACACAGGGACACTCTGCCCTTTGATCCAGAAATTGAACGCACCCTCAGAAGATTAGGAAAGCAAGCTGCCGAGCATTCTGCCCAACCTTCGGCCGTTGAACTTCATCAACCTTCGGCCGCCGAACCTTTCTTGCTCCAGCAACCGAATCTTGCACAAATGGCAGAACCTAATGCACAAGCTGCTGCCCCTAATGGACATGCTATCCAGAACCATATAATTCAAGAAAATCCAGCCATGAGACCACAAATGCCAAGAGAAAGAACCATGAGAGAGTTAGCAACACCTGTAGGCGATCATGCACCACTTTGCATCACCTATCCACCTCTAACAGTTCCCTTTGAAATAAAGACAGGTTTGATTCATCTTCTCCCAAAATTTAGAGGTTTGCAAAATGAAAACCCACACAAGCACTTGAAAGAGTTTAATATTGTTTGTTCATCCATGAGACCTCAAGGGATCTCTGAAGATCATGTTAAATTAAGAGCTTTTCCCTTTTCATTAGATGACTTTGCTAAAGATTGGTTATCTTATTTGCCACCTGGATCTATAACTTCTTGGGATGATATGGTCCAAACTTTTTTAAACAAATACTTCCCAACATCTAAGTCAATTGGCATAATAAGAGAAATCACTAGCATAAGGCAAAAACCAACTGAGGATTTATATGATTATTGGGAAAGGTTTGAAAGACTATGTACAGGTTGTCCACAACATGATATGTCAGACATGTCCCTCATATAATTCTTTTATGAAGGATTGCTCTCATCAGAAAGGAGATTCATAGATGTAGCTTGTGGAGGATCCATTGCTGACAAGACACCTAGAGAGATGCGAGAGTTGATCTCCATACTTGCAGCCTCATCTAGGCAATATGGAGAAGAAAAGCAAATGTAAAGAGGAGTGAATGAGGTAAGTTCACCAACTATTTCTAAACTGACAGCCGTTATGAAAGATTTTGCCATAGGACTGGTTCAACAGATGCAAGCAGCCTAGCAGCCTAGGCCATGTGGGATCTATTCTTATGTAGGACACCAAACTGATCAATGTCCTACACTGCAAGAAGACAACCAACAAGTCAACGCAATTGGAGGATACAACAACCAGCCTAAGCATGATCCATATTCAAACACATACAATCCAGGTTGGAGAGACCACCCCAATTTCAGCTATGGAAGGGCAAAAAACAATCAGAACCATCAGAACTACCACAGAAATCAAGCCCAACCAGCAACTTCAAGTTCCAATCAACACCTTGAAAAGATGATGGAGACACTTACAAGCACGGTACAAAGTCTCCAACAACAGATGGAACAAGTAACCGCATTCATGAACAAAGTTGAGTCCCAAGGTAAGCTCCCTTCTCAAACTGAAACTAATCCTAGACAGAATGTGAGTGCCATCACTTTGAGAAGTGGCAAAGAGCTTCAAGATGCTAGTTATGAGCAAGAAGAGCAAGTTGTGCAAGAACCAATGGAACCTGAAGCCACTCCTGCGCAAACTAAACCAATGTGAGTGCCATCAAGTTATGCAATGCATCATCTTCGTGAATATTAATGCAGCAGCCTAACATATAAACATGGCATTGATGATGCATGAATCATGCATACTAATGCATACAACCTAACATATACATGGCATTTATGGTGCATAAGTCATGCTAAAACATTTCATTTCATTGAAAATATAGTTCATTTCTACTCACCTCTAGCAAACACTGGAATACCTCTAAACCAGCTAACTCTGAGGGCCTCCTTGATTCCTCGGGTCCGTTCCTACAATGGAGGACTCAAATGAGGTACCGACATACTCTATCATAACTCTAAACATTCCCCCAAAAACCCCCCTAAAACATCTCAAACATGCATGAAAAAACAAGCAAAGGAAGGCTGGACAGGGGACTTTCGGTGGCAGGTTCGGCGGTCGAAGGTCCCTCCATAGCCGAAAGTCATGCACTTTCGGAGGCGGGTTCGGCAGCCGAAAGTCCTATCCAGAGATGAAAGTCACAACCTTCGGCGGCCAAAACTCCACTCCAGAGCTGAAAGTCTAAACTTTCGGGGGCGGGTTTAGGCGGCCAAAACAACCTCCTCAAGGGGTTCGGCGGCCGAACCTGAGTTCTCTAAGAAGGCAGAACTCGATCCAACCTTAAGTCTCCAGCCTCCAAAGCCTCTCCAACACATGCACAACTCACAACCAAGCTCCCAAACACATGCATATACTCTTCTTCATACATATAGGGGCTTAGAACTAGCTCAAACTCCAAAAACAACACATATTCACATATATGGCTTATGATCAACATAAACCCTATCCATGCAAACCATGCAAAAACCCTTCAAAACTCACTTAAAACATCAAGAAAGGTGAGGATCCATGCTTACCTCTTGAAGATCGAAAGGATTTATGGTCTAAACTCGGAGATGCAAGGAAAAACTGATCTAGAACCTCCAAGCCTCATAACTTTGCTTCTTTGCTCAAAAACTTCAAAACCAACATAAAACCATTTAAAACTTGCTCAACTTTGAAGAAAACCAAGAAATCAACCAAGGAAGATAAAAAACTCACCTATACCCGAAAAGAGAGAGAAAACTCACCTCAAATCCGGATAAGGGGCCCTTTTATAGGTGGCCGATCAACCACCTTCGGCGGCCAAAGCTGGTTCCACAGCTTTACCACCTTCGGAAGCCAAACTTGGGCTTCGGTGGCAACGAAAGTTAGCCACCTTCGGCGGCCGAAAGTGAGGTTCGGCGGCCGAACCTTACATTTTCCTCCTTGGTCTTTTCTTTCCAAACCTTCAAATTTTCTTAATCAAAACACTAAAAACACTTAAAAACATTTTAGAAAACCTTTCTTTACCCTTCTAGGAAACTCTGACATCCTCGAATTCCAGATTTCAACGGAGATTCCGCCGAAAAGTGAGAATTCTGATGTCGGGGTCTAGCCGGGTATTACACCAAACATAACTATTACATGACTCTAAACAACTCCCCAAAAAACCCCCTAAAACATACCAAAACATGCACATAAAACAAGTAGAGAAAGGCTGGGCATGCGGACTTTCAGCGGCAGGTTCGGCGGCTGAAGGTCCCTCACAGATCCGAAAGTCAGGGATTTTCGGGGGCAGGTTCGGCGGCCTAAACTCCACACAAATCCGAAAATCAACAACCTTCGGAGGCAGGTTCGGAGGCCTAAACCCCTTCACAGATCCGAAAGTCCATGCTTTTGGGGGCAGGTTAGGCAGCCAAAAGGCTGCCTCCATAAGCAGGTTCGGCGGCCGAACCTTGCTTCGGAGGCCGAACCTGGGTTCTCCAGCAAGGCAGAACCCGATTCTACCCTATGCATATAGCCACCCAACTCTCCAATCCTCACACCCAACTCCTAAAAAACATGCATACTCACTCATCAAGCATAAGGGGTATAAAAACTAGTCTAATCCCCAACAAGCAACAAAAAAAACACAAGAGGGAGCATTTATCATCAACACTAACACAAACCCTAAAACTTTATATCTAACCCTTTTATGCATTATTAACTCTTAACCCCTTCTTAAAACTTGATTAAAACATAGAAAAGGCAAAGATCTAGACTTACCTCTTGGAGATCTAAAAGTGACAGCAAACCCAACGTGGAGATGAGGTAAAATGGTCTCCGGAGGTCTCCAACGTTTAAAAATTTGGATTCAAGCTCAAATCTTCAAAAATGAGAGAAAACTCATGAATTTCTGAAAAATCTGAAGGAAAAACAATAAAAGCTTCAAATAATGGCAAGGACTCACCTCTGCCCGAAAATAGAGAGAAAAAATCTCTCATTTTCGAGCTGAAGGCCTCTTATAGATGGCTGGACAAACTACCTTCGGGAGCCGAAAGGGGAGGTCCCGCGGCGGCACCACCTTTGGCGGCCGAACTTGAAGGTTCGACAATTGAACCTGAGTTTTCCTTCCAAAACTATTTTCTTTTCTTTTTAAAACAAAACCTTAAAATTTTCAAATTCATTTTATAAAAACCTTATTTTACCCTTCCTAAGGAGATTTTAGCTTTGAGATTCCGGAGTCTAGCCGGGTATTACATTCTCCTCCCCTTAAGAACATTCATCCCCGAATGTTCAATAAGCAACCAGTAAACACATACATCAAGAAAACATATGAAAACATAAGACACTTACTTTAAAAGAGATAGGGGTATTGCTGGAGCATGGACTCCCAGGTCTCCCAGGTGCACTTTTTCATGTTGTGGTGATTCCAAAGGACTTTCACCATCGCGATTTTCTTGTTCCTCAGCTTTCTGATTTGCGTGTCTATGATCTGCACTGGCTACTCAACTTAGGTGAGATCTCCTAGGATCTCTACATCATGTTCATTAAGAACTTTTTCCGGATTTGACACGAACTTTCGTAATATAGAAACATGGAAAACCGGATGGATTCTCTCCATAGAAGTAGGTAAATCTAACTTGTAAGATACATTCCCAATCTTTTGCAAAATTTCGAAGGGTCCGATGTACCTTGGAGCTAGTTTACATTTCTTCCCAAAACGAATCACACCCTTTCATAGGAAACACCTTAAGCAACACCATATCTCCCTCCTAGAAAACAACATGCTTCCTGCGGATGTCTACATTGCTCTTTTGTCTGCTCACTGCTGTTATGATCCTCTCTCTAATGATAGGCACTACCCTGTTGGTAATCTCTACTAAGTCTGGCCCTACCAAGGCCCTTTCTCCTACTTATTTCTAGCAGACGGGTGACCTGCACTTCCTCCCATAGAGAGCTTCATAAGGAGCCATCCCAATGCTAGCATGATAACTGTTATTGTAGGCAAACTCCACCAATGGTAGATGTTGCATCCAAGAACCGCCAAAGTCTAGCACACACATTTTTAACATATCTTCTATCGTTTGGATGGTCCTCTCTGACTGTCCATCAGTCTATGGATGGAAGGCAGTGCTAAAGTCTAACCTTGTGCCCATAGCATTTTGCAGGCTCCGCCAAAACCTAGAGGTAAACTGGGCTCTCTGACTCGCAGTTGTTGAAGCCGGTCAAAAATAACCTTTCCGGTTATCAACAACTTTACAACTGCAGATAATGGTAAAGAATCGAATCCATAGAGAATTGAAAACTTATCTATTTTTCTCAACAAGACCAAGAGATTTAACTGAATGAGAAACTGAAAGCAAGTAACTGAAAGCGGAACAAAAGTAAAGTGCAATAAAAGTAAAAAGGAGGGTTTGAGATTGATTTGATTAGCAAACTACTGAAAGCAATTAAATGAGCAGGTAATTAAATAAAAGAGAAATCTAATATGAGAAAGGTCTAGTTGAAGAGATGGATCCACTTTGGTTGTTTGGATTGATCATTGAAACTTATGTTCTCTTGATTGATTCAATAGATTAGTTATGGAGGTGGAAGACGCTTCTCACCACCATGTCTCTCCTTATGATTAAATCAATTAGGGAACGTCCTCTAATCAATTACTAATTAACAAATTGCCAAGGAACATCCTTGGGCCTTAGGCATCAAAACAATTGTCAATTGCATGAAGAAATAGAGAGATCCAATCCTAGCTACCCAAACGCATGGAGATGTTGCTAGATCATACAATTCCTTAGTTGTTACACTAAGTGTTCTTATGTTTGAATAATTTCAGCAATTACGGACTAAAAATTATCCAAACTAACAATCAATTACCATGCAATCAAGAATCAAGTGGCCAATTTGATCAAAACGACAAAGTAATCATAGATTCAAGCACCAAATTGTATGAATATTGAACAAATCAAAGATAAATAGTTTATGTTCAGATCTTACAATCCATAAAACAACCTTAGTTTCAGCCAATCTTCAACTAGAATAAAAGGTTTCAGCCACTCATGGCTGAAACAAAACAGAAAATAAAAGGAGAGCACAGGAGATGAAGAACCGAAGATGGAGATGCAGAGGCTTGGTGTGCCTTGCCTTGGCCGGATGGGAGAGAGGATGAGTTGAGTGCTTTGGCTGCCCTTTAGAAGTGTTTAAATATGTCTTGAGGTATTGTCTTAGGGTTTCAAGAGGCTGCCCACGTTTTTAAGAGGCTGCCCAAAATGCCCTTGGTCCAAGATGTGCCATCCATACACATGTGAGAAGGGAAAAACGTGGGGCATGTGTGGCTTGTGCAAGAGTGGGACTTTTGGTCTTTGCTTGCTGCCCTAGTGTCTTCAAGATGCTGCCCAAGGTGCCCAAGACTTGCCTTCACACTCTCCTTGTCGCCCATGCACTAATAAGGAAGGTGGAGCCTCCTTTGCAATTTGAATTTTGAATGTGCAAGGTATGAGGTGGCAAGCATGTAATCTTTGGATTTGGCTTCCTTGATAAGCTGGATTTTGAAATTCAAAATTTGAATATGAATCTTGAAGATTTGAAATTCAAAATACTTTCCTTATTTGGCTCTTCATTTATGGCAACTTGAGACTTGGCTTCTTGAATAAGGAAAAGGCTACTTGGAGATTTGAAATTTGAATTTCAAATTGCTTTGGCTGAATTTTCTTTCCTTCTTTGCCACTTTCCTTATTTAGAACTTTCCTTATTTAGCTTCACTTGAATTCAACTTAGCTGGCTTGCTCTCCTTTGCTCTATTTAAGGCAGTTTTAAGGGTATTTTCTCCAAAATGTCATTTTTCACCATTTTCTGCAAAATAATATCAAGAGTACTAAATTAAGCAGAAATTATGTAAATAATCATCAATAATATCAAGATAAAATGAACTAAAATATGTTCTATCACTCCTCTATCTGACACTATTGAAACTGGAGCCCCATGCAGTTTGACAATCTCTTCCACATATACCTGTACTAATTTGTCCACAGAGTAACCACTCCTGACAAGAATAAAGTGAGCAGATTTGGTCAATCTGTCCACTATTACCCATATAAAGTCTAGTCTGTTGGACGTTCCTAGTAACCCCACTACAAAATCCATCACCACATTTTCCCATTTCCATTCTGGAATCGATAGTGGGTTGAGCATCCCAGCTGGCTTCTGATGTTCTAGTTTCACCCTTTGACATATTTCGCAAGTGGACACAAACTAAGCCACTTTCCTCTTCATAGCTAGCCACCAATAAACTCTCTTCAGATCCTGATACATTTTGGTGGCCCTAGAGTGAACACTGTACCTGGCATTATGAGCTTCTCTCATAATGTCTCCCTTCAAGCTTACGTTGTCTGGTACACACAATCTGTTTCTGTAATGGAGGATCCCTTTGTTGTCGAATCTAAACTCATCATTCTTGCCTGTCTGAACAGTTTTTGCTATTTTCACCAACTCAAGGTCCTCATGTTGTTTATGTGCCACTTGCTCTAGAAACACGGGTGCCACTCTCATCTGAGCCATTAGTGCACCTGTACCAGACAACTCTAGCCGCAAACCTCCCTAATGAGCTTGTAAAATTCCTTCACCATCGGTCTTCTCTCTGTTGTAATATGGGATAAACTACCAAGTGATTTACGGCTGAGAGCATCTACCACTATATTTGCCTTACCCGGATGATGCTGGATCTTACAATCATAATCACTAAGCAGTTCCACCCATCTTCTCTGCCTCAGGTTCAACTCTTTCTGACTCAAGATGTATTGCAAACTCTTATTATCTATAAAGATCTCACACTTTACTCCATACAGGTAATGCCTCCACATCTTGAGTGCAAAAATCATAGCTGCCATCTCTAGATCGTGTTTAGGATAATTCAACTCGTGCTTCTTCAGCTGTCTAGAAGCATAAGTAATTACCCTTTCATTCTGCATTAGCACACAACCTAGTCCCACTCAGAATGCGTCACAAAACACTATGAAATCCTCATCACTTGTAGGCAGAGCTAACACCGATGCTGACGTCAGTCTTCTCTTTAGCTCTTCAAAACTTTCCTCACACTATTCTGACCAAATAAACCTCTGATTCTTTTTTGTCAACCTGGTCATAGGAGCAGCAATTTTTGAGAAATCCTGGACAAACCTCATGTAGTAACCTGCCAAACCCAAAAAGTTTTTAATCTTTGTCACTGTAGTGGGTCTGGACCAGTTAGCTACAGCTTCTACTTTCTTGGGGTCCACCTCGATTCTCCTTTCTGACACCTGTAACAGCCCGGACGTGATCCCCGGCACTGTTACCGTTCACGGCCCAGGGCTATCCCTCGCCTGGCCTCTTGCCACCTCGGGCTTTCCATTGGCGTCGTGAACAGCTCTTAACATCCATTCACCCTCACGGGTTCCTGACAGGATTTGTCCCTCGGGGGAGCCATTACGGCCCGCCCTAGCCCGAGTGGATTTGGCCCAATTCCTTCCTCTGGGAATTAGGTCGCCTCCCCCACTGCTCGAACCCTTGACCTCCCACTTTAAGGGAATAGTCTGGTGAGAGTGAGTACCAATTGTTCCAATCCTTTTTATGTAACAGCCCGGCCTTCCTCTGGGTCCGGCACTGTTACCGCTCACGGCCCAGGGCTATCCCTCGCCTGGCCTCTTGCCACCTCGGGCTTTCCACTGGCGTCGTGAGCAGCTCTTAACATCCCTTCACCCTCACGGGTTCCAGGCAGGATTTGTCCCCTTGGGTTCTCGTCAAACGCATCCTTCCCCAAGTGGATTTGGCCCAAATTTCCCTTTGGAAATTAGGTCGCCTCCCCCACTACTCGAACCCTTGACCTCCCACTTTAAGGGAATAGTCTGGTACTCACTCTCACCAGACTATTCCCTTAAAGTGGGAGGTCAAGGGTTCGAGTAGTGGGGGAGGTGACCTAATTTCCAAAGGGAAATTTGGGCCAAATCCACTTGGGGAAGGATGCGTTTGACGAGAACCCAAGGGGACAAATCCTGCCTGGAACCCGTGAGGGTGAAGGGATGTTAAGAGCTGCTCACGACGCCAGTGGAAAGCCCGAGGTGGCAAGAGGCCAGGCGAGGGATAGCCCTGGGCCGTGAGCGGTAACAGTGCCGGACCCAGAGGAAGGCCGGGCTGTTACAACACCACATGCCCAAAGAAAGAGATACTCCTCAACTAGAACTCACATTTAGAGAACTTAGCATACAAGCCGTGTTCACTCAAGGTCTGCAATACAATCCTCAGATAATGGGCATGCTCCTCTGCATTTCTGGAATACACCAAGATATCGTCAATGAAAACAATAACAAAGTGATCCAAAAACTAACTAAAAACTCTATTCATGAGATCCATGAATGCTGCAGGGTGACGCGGAACCCTATGGCACAAGCCTCAAACCCACACGCACAAGTAGATACGGAATCCAAAGATCTGATAAACCCACCTCCTATGGCACCCCAAACTTAGAGAAGCTGAAACACCAATGATCGAAGGATTTAGATGAGAATCCGACAAATGCCACAACGAATAGTTGATAAGTTAGCCAAGATTCCTGGTGCAATTGATGAAAGCAAATCCTCACTCTCACTCAAAGCAATACACGCCAAAGGCATGAGAAGAATTCTGAAATTTTGATTAAAAGCTACCTCTTACAATTGTTTCTTATCCTTATATAGTAAGGAGAAAAAGAAATAAAACCCTAAGACACTCTTCTTGGGCCTGACTTAAACACATAAGACCCAAGCCCAATCACACACTAAAATAACATATAAGTATTAAAATATAAGCCCACAACATGGCCCAACACTCTAAAACTTAAAAGATAAAATATGGCCAGAATACAAGCCCAAACAAAACTAAAATAAAACAAGTGTTTAAATAATAAAACTAGCAAGCCCATCATAACAAAGTTGAATCTTCACAAAAGCCTTACTTGATCTTCACTTTAGGCTTTCCTTTATGTAGTTTTAGCCCATAGGTTTGATTAGGCTCCCTCAGCCTATGATTGCAAATGTTGCACCAAATCTGTCCCATATGAGTTAAAGCATGCCCTAAATATATATGGATTATATGAATATGATTTTGAACTACTCTTGGATCCATTGGAATGATATAAGTTTGCTCCACACCATTGTTAGAAATTTGTCCTATTAGATCCATATCATTCCCTCTTTCTTTAGAAAAGATTCGTCCTCGAATCTTGCTGATATTTATGTCAAGAAGGAAAGCTTTAGGCACCCATGTATCTTCAAAGACCTCCTTTTGAATAGGTGGAAATAGTATAAAACTTTCATCATGGATGTTTTCATCAACAACCTGCACATCAAGAACAAATGAACTAGACATAAAAATATTAGTCATAGAAAGATCATGTGGATGTGACCCATTCTCCTCTACAACTTCCAAAACAGTCTTATTCACCTCCTCCACCTCATCAATCATGTGCTCCCCATGTCCACCATCATTCACAACCTCTTCTATAAGTTCATTAATGGAATTTTCAATTTCAATCTCTATGGAAGTTGACATTGGAACTTTAGCCTCTTCTTTCTCCTTTTCTTTCTCCATCTTCCCTCCTTGAAGTAGTCTTGATTCTTTTCCAGCCTCGTTACCCTCAAACTCACTCTTTTCTCTCATTTTTTCCACAGAACTCAAGCTCTCACTCTCCTTTGTAGCCAAGGCCGAAGCCTCCCTCTCCCTCTCCAGCATTTTTATGTGATCGGCATATACCTCTTGAGGTGATAAAGGAGCGAGTATAAGCTTCTGTCCTTCATGAGTGAATGAGTACTTATTATTGAGCCCATCATGTTGCACCTTTCTATCATATTGCCACGGCCTACCCAACAATATATGGCTTGCCTGCATAGGTACCACATCGCACAAGATCTCATCCTTATACCTACCAATAGAAAATGGTATAACCACCTGGCGTGTAACTCTGACCTCACCACAATCGTTCAACCATTGCAATCTGTATGGCTTAGGGTGTTTAATAGAAGCCAAGCCTAATTTCTCCACCATATACACACTAGCCACATTTGCACAACTACCTCCATCAATAATGACAGTACACACTTTTCCATTAACCAAACACCTAGTGTGAAATATGTTTTCCCGTTGTTTCAGGCTTTCTTCCTTAACCTGCATATTCAGAGCACGCCTAGCAACAAGCATCTCACAATGTGCAGCAAGCAACACATTATTAACAAACACATCCGAATCATCACAGTCATTATTGCAATTATGAGTTCTTTGAGGTATTCTTGTAGAAGTGGACGCTGGTGAGATATTCTGATCTTTACTCATCCTACCTTGAATCAACAAAGAACAAAGAGAACTAGCAAATATTGTGTTAGAAAGGAAAGCACTCAAGTGTCTGCACACTTACCACTCTTTTGCTGATTCTTCAATTGCACTTCAGAAACTAAGGTCAACCAACCAACCACAAGGTGCGTTTAATGAAACAAAAAACAAAAGAAAACCTAAAGAAAGAACGAAGCGCATAAAAACTAGAAAGAAGACACTGACAATTTGGAAAGTAACACACGAACTAGGTTTTGTGCTACTTGAAAATATCACCTAGAGTATAGACCCAAGCAAACAATACTCCAGCAATGTCAAGGAAGCAAAAGCAAGTTTAAATCAAAAAAGAAACTTTGAATTCAAATAAAAACGAACCTGGACAAAAGTTTGAAATTAATTCACTTCAAAGCAAATTAAATATGGATCTAATTAAATCTACCCAAAAAGGAAAGTATCAAAACACTGCAAATAGAATCAGAAAAAAAAATGTAAATTTCTCTCAGATCAGAGACATGGACGAAAATTCTGGTGTTAAAAGAAGGATTTGACATCAAATCAATGTAGATGCAATTGCCTTAAATGTGCACTTTAGGCAATAGGCAGAATTTCTTTTATCTCATAATCTGGATTCAACCCAATTCAAAATTCAAAATTCAAAATTGATTCCTATAATTTACTGCAATCAATTGAAATAGGTAAGGCAATATGGACGAAAAAGGAAGTATATCACAATTTCGGCCAGATCAAGGTAAATAAGGCAAAGGCGATTTTTTTTTTTTTTTGAATTTCAATTTTTTTTTTTTTAGATTAATAATCAAGAAGGTGCAGCCATGGATACAAAAGCTTTCACTGAAATCAACAAGAAAGACAAAGGAAAACTCAAAAAAAAAATAAAACTCTAGATCCTGAGATAAATAAGAATTTACCTCACTTTGGCTCTGATACCAACTGACGCGGAACCCTATGGCACAAGCCTCAAACCCACACGCACAAGTAGATACGGAATCCAAAGATCTGATAAACCCACCTCCTATGGCACCCCAAACTTAGAGAAGCTGAAACACCAATGATCGAAGGATTTAGATGAGAATCCGACAAATGCCACAACGAATAGTTGATAAGTTAGCCAAGATTCCTGGTGCAATTGATGAAAGCAAATCCTCACTCTCACTCAAAGCAATACACGCCAAAGGCATGAGAAGAATTCTGAAATTTTGATTAAAAGCTACCTCTTACAATTGTTTCTTATCCTTATATAGTAAGGAGAAAAAGAAATAAAACCCTAAGACACTCTTCTTGGGCCTGACTTAAACACATAAGACCCAAGCCCAATCACACACTAAAATAACATATAAGTATTAAAATATAAGCCCACAACATGGCCCAACACTCTAAAACTTAAAAGATAAAATATGGCCAGAATACAAGCCCAAACAAAACTAAAATAAAACAAGTGTTTAAATAATAAAACTAGCAAGCCCATCATAACAAAGTTGAATCTTCACAAAAGCCTTACTTGATCTTCACTTTAGGCTTTCCTTTATGTAGTTTTAGCCCATAGGTTTGATTAGGCTCCCTCAGCCTATGATTGCAAATGTTGCACCAAATCTGTCCCATATGAGTTAAAGCATGCCCTAAATATATATGGATTATATGAATATGATTTTGAACTACTCTTGGATCCATTGGAATGATATAAGTTTGCTCCACACCATTGTTAGAAATTTGTCCTATTAGATCCATATCACAGGGGCATTGGTTAGCCCGAACGGCATCACTAGGAACTCATAATATATCTGGTCCTGAAGGCTGTCTTGGATACGTCTTCCTCTCTGACTCTCAACTGATGATACCCAGATCTCAAATTTATCTTGGAAAAACAACCGACTCTTGCTAGCTGGTCAAACAGATCATCGATCTTGGGTAACGGATACTTGTTCTTGGTAGTGACTTTGTTCAACTGCCTATAGTCAATACAAAGTTCTTTCAACTCCTTTAACTCTGCAGGTGCCATCCTGTAGGGAGGAATAGAGATGGGTCTGGTTCCTAGCATTACTTCAATTTCAAACTCTATTTCCCTAGCAGGTGGTAAACCTGGTAGCTCGTCTGGAAAAACGTCAAGAAACTCTCTGACTACTGGCACTGAAGCTTGTTCCCTAACCTGATCATTTGACTCTCTAACATGAATAAGAAACCCCTGACAACCCCTCCTAAGCAACCTATGAGCCTGCAGGGCAGATATCAAACCTCTAGGCATACATATCTTGTCTCCTCTGAAGACGACCTCTGATCCATCTTGTTCTCTGAACCTAACTACCTTATCTCTATAGTCCAAGGTAGCAACATGAGTAGAGAGCCAATCCATCCCTAGAATGACATTAAAATCAATCAAATCTAGAACCACAAGGTCAGCTGGAAGGCACTTATCCTCAACAAAGACTGGACTGAACCGGCAGATTGACTCTGCCACAGTGGATCACACTTGGGCCCACTGACCCGAAGAGAACACTCTAGCCTAGAAGCTATCAAACCCAAACTCTCTACGGATCTCAGAGAAACAAAAGAATGAGAGGCACCAGGGTCCATAAGAGCATACACATCAGAACACCCAATAGTGAGTTTACCTGACACCACTGTGTTTGATGTGTTGGCCTCCTGCTGTGTCATGGTGAAGATCCGTGATGGAGCTAAAGGACCTTCGCCTTAGGAACCTGCTGAAGAAGAGGTTGTCCCTCTCCCTCAACCTCGCCCTTTACCCTGAGATGTGGCTAAAGCTGCTGGCTAAGCCACACTGCCAGAAGCTGTCTGCTGGGACTGTGTCATCATAGCTGCATTGGGACACTCACGTGCCTTGTGCCCCTCCTGTCCACACCTATAACAGGCTGTAGTCCCAAACCGACAAAGCCCTTTGTGCGGTTTACCGCACCTCATACATCTAGAGCTATCTGAACCAGAGCTTGAACCACTACCCATTCCCAGACCAGACTTCAATCTGCTCCAGAACTTGTTTTTCTTTGGCTTCCTAGTGGATTTGTCCCACTTTTTACTTCTTGTGGCGGCTGCGTTTAGAGAGGAGAGATCAATTTTTCCAGTACCCGGGGTTTTAGAACCCGAGGACTGTGCCACCTGCTGCTTTACTGTCCCCTAAATGATGGCACTAGCCTCCATTTTTCTAGCTGCATCCACAATTGTGTGGAAGCTCTCTCTCTCTGCTGCTAAAATCAAGGAGAAGTACCTAGAGTGGAGTCTCATAGTATACCTCCTAGTCTTCTTATGGTCAGTGTCATAAGCCTGACCCACAAACTGAAGCACCTCCAAAAACTTGTCTGTATACTCATCCATGCTATATCTTCAGTCTGTCTCAACTGCTCAAATTCTATCACCTTCTGATAGAGCATATTTTAGCCCAATTTATCCTTATGTTCTTGATGTTTATTTACACCTATTCTACCTAATTTTGTGATTCTAATCATGTTTTGAAGATATTAGGTGTGAAGAAACAATTTGGAGGAAATGCTCTTAAAAGTGCCAAAGAATGCCAAACAACAGCCACTTTCGGAAGCACTTTCGGCGGCCTAAAGTCAAGTCCAGAGGCAAAACTCCACCACCTTCGGCGGCACCTTCGGCCGCCGAACCTTGCGTCCAGAGCTGAAAGTCCAGCCTCCGAAACTCATTTTAGGCAGCCGAAAATCCCTCTCAACACTCTCTTTCCTCATTCAAGAAGCCATATCTCAAGTTGCCATATTTGAGGAGCCAAACAAGGGAAGTATTTTGAGATCCAAATCTTCAAGATTCACATTCAAATATTGGATTTCAAGATCAAGCTATTTAAGGAAGCCAAATCCAAAGATCACATGTTTCCCACTGAGTATCATGCACATTCAAAATTCAAAAGGAGGCTCCACCTTCCTTATTAGTGCATGGGCAGCCTCTTAACTCTTTAGGCAATATCTTGAAGACCTTGGGCAGCAATTAAAAAGACCAAAGAGCCCCCACTTGCCTCCCATCACATGCATCTCGTTTTTGCCTTCACCCATGCACAAAGAAGGCACATGTGGGATGACAGGAGCGGTTGTCGAAGCCGGTCAAAAATAACCTTCTTGGTTACCTACAATTTACAACTGTAGACAGTGGTGAAGGATCGTATCCACAGAGAATTGATTACCTATTTATTTATCTCAATCAAGACCAATAAAACAAATTGAAAACACAATAGAAAGCAAGTAATTGCAAACAGAACAAAAGTAAAGTGCAAGGAAAGTAAAAAGGGGGGGTTTTGAGATGATTTGACTAACAACTATTGAAAGTAATTAAAACAGCAAGTAATTAAAATAAAAGGGGAAATCAATATGAGAAAAGTCTAGTTGAAGATATGGATCCACTTTGGTTGTTTGGGTTGATCATTGAAACATGGTTATCTTGATTGATTCAATAGGTTGGTTATGGGGGTGGAAGACGCTTCTCACCACCATGTCTTTCCTTATGAATAAACTGATTAGAGAATGTCCTCTAATCAATTACTAATCAACAAATTGCCAAGGAACGTCCTTGGGCCATAGGTATCAAAACAATTGCCAATTGCATGAAGAACAAGAAAGATCCAAACCCTAGCTACTCAAACGCATGAGATGTTGCTAGATCATACAATTTCTTGGGTTTTTACACCAAGTGTTCTTAGATAAGAATATTTTCAGCAATTACGGACTAACAAATATCCTAATCCAACAATCAATTAACTTTGCAATCAAGAATCAAGTGGCCAATTTGATCAAAACAACAAAGCAATCTTGGAATCAAAGCACAATTGCATGAATATTGAATAAAATCAAAGACAAAAGTTTCTGTTCAGATCTCACAACCCTTTAAACAACCTTAGTTTCAACCAAACTTCAACTAGAAAGAGGGTTTCAGCCACTCATGGCTGAACCAAAATAGAAAATTAAAGAAAAGAATAAAAGATGAAGAACTAAGGTGGAGAGAGAGGCTTGGAGCCTTGCTGATTTTTGGGAGGATGAAAAAGCTGTCTTCTTGTCTTCTTGAAGCCTTTAAATAGATCTTGAGAGGCTGCCTAGGGTTTCATGGAAGTCCAAGAGACTTTTAGAGGCTGTCTAAAGTGTCCTTGGTGTTGCATGTGCCTTGTTTGTGCATGTATGAAGGCAAAAACGAGTTGCATGTGATGGAAGGCAAGTGGGGGCACTTTGATCTTTTCATAGCTGTCCAAGATCCTCAAGATGTTGTACATTAAGTCCAAGAGATTGCCCATGCACTAATGAGGAAGGTGGAGCCTTCTTTGGAAACTTGAATGAAGTGGAAAACATGTGATCTTTGGATTTGGCTTCCTTAATAAGCTTGGTCTTGAGATCCAATATTTGAATGTGAATTTTGAAGATTTGAATCTCAAGATATTTCCCTTATTTGGCCCCTCAAATATGGCAACTTGGGATATGGCTTCCTGAACAAGGAAAGAGTGCAATAGAGCGCATTTTCGGCTGCCTAAGTTGAGTTTCGGAGGCTGGACTTTCGGCTATGTTCTGAAGGTTCGGCGGCCGAAGGTTGGAGTTCGGCGGCCGAAGGAGGCTGACTTTCGTCTCTGGAGCCAATGTTCAGCGGCCGAAGGTGCCGCCGAAGGTGGGGCAGTTTCGTCTCTGGACTGGGCTTTCGGCCGCCGAAGGTGCTGCCAAAGGTGGCTTTTCCAGATTTTGCACTTTTTTTGGCATTTTTAAGAGCATTTTCTCCAAATTGTTTCTTCACACCTAATACTTGCAAAACATGATTAAAACCACAAAATTAGGCAGAATAGGTGCAAATAAACATCAATAAGACCATGAAAATATGGACTAAAATATGCTCTATCATGGGACCAAGGGCACTTTGGACAGCCTCTAAAAGACTCATGGACTGCCACCAAACCCTAAGGAGCCTCTCAAGATCTATTTAAAGGCTTCAAGAAGACAAGAAAGGCAGATTTTGAATCACCTCTCCTTCAAGAATTCGGCAAGGCTCTCCAAACCTCTCCACACTTTAGTTCTTCATCTTCTTTCTTCTTTTCTTCTATTTTTCTGTTTTGGTTCAGCCATGAGTGGCTGAAACCCTCTTCTCTAGTTGAAGTTTGGTTGAAACTAAGGTTGTCTAAAGGGTTGTGAGATCTGAACATAAAGTGTTTGTTTTTAGTTTATTCAATATTCATGCAATTGTGCTTAATTCTAAAGATTGCTTTGTTGTTTTGATCAAATTAGCCACTTGATACTTGATTGCAAAGTTGATTGATTGTTGATTAGGATATTTGTTAGTCCGTAATTGCTGGAAATATTCTGATCTTAGAACACTTAGTGTAAAAACCCAAGAAATTGTATGATCTAGCAACATCTCATGCGTTTGAGTAGCTAGGGTTTGGATCTTTCTTGTTCTTCATGCAATTGGCAATTGTTTTGATGCCTTTGGCCCAAGGACGATCCTTGGCAATTTGTTGATTAGTAATTGGTTAGAGGACGTTCCCTAATCAGTTTGTTCATAAGGAAAGACATGGTGGTGAGAAGCGTCTTCCACCCCCATAACCAACCTATTGAATCAATCAAGATAACCATGTTTTAATGATCAACCCAAACAACCAAAGTGGATCAATATCTTCAACTAGACTTTTCTCATATTGATTTCTTGTTTTATTTTAATTACTTACTGTTTTAATTGCTCACAATAGTTGTTAGTTAAATCAAATCTCAAAACCCCCCCTTTTACTTTTATTGCACTTGTTTCTATTTCTCTTTGATTACTTGCTTTCAATTGTGTTTTCAATTAATTCTCTTGGTCTTGATTAAGACAAATAAATAAGTAATCAATTTTCTGTGGATTCGATCCTTCACCACTATCTGCAGTTGTAAATTGTAGGTAACCAAGAAGGTTATTTTTGACCGGTTTCGACAACCGCGAGTCACCTTCAACTCCTTCGAACTGTTTGGAAAAGCCCACCCTGCAAACTGTTCCCAAGAAAGGCTATCCAGTTTTGGGTCCACGTAATTCTTGAACCACTCCTTTGCCTTCTTGCATTTCATAGTGAACCCCACCATCTGAATGGCTCTGCTGTCACTAGCCCCTAACTCATCAGCTATCATTTTCACTGTCTTGAGGTACTCAAAAAGATCATCACCTATTTTATACTTAGGAGCATCCAACTTCACATAGTCCGTCATTTTCACCTTGCTCCCTGCTGATGGGTTAGGTTTGGGTGGTTGGGTTTCAGAAATTTCTGGTTCTGCTGGGGGAGGAGGTGGTGCAGCATTCTCTAGATTAGGATTTGCTGGATTCTGATAATAAAAGGGTGGAGGTGAAAACATGGGATAAGGTGGATATGGTGGGTAATAGGGAGGATAGGGCATATGTGAGGGGTACGGGTGGTAGCTAGAGAAATCTGATGGGCCTCCCATCGGATATCCAAGTCCCTGTGGGTAGGGTTGATACTGAGGTGGGTAAGCAAAATCGAGGCCTATGCGCCTCCTTTAGATTCTCCCATACCTCTCTTGAAAAACTCACACCTAGACTTCCGTTTCTTCTTTGATCATCCTCCATTGTTTCCCTAATATCTGCAAACATCATTTCTGGATCTGTTCTCCTTCTGTTTACATCAAAAGACCTTCTAGGGTCCCTTGATGTTTCTCCTCTATTAGTCCTACTCGACTGTGCTCTTGACGGAGTAGTAGGAGGAAGGGTATCCATGCTCTCATTTTCAGGTAGAACTCCGGTCAATCGTGCAGATCAACGTGAGCCTTGCATCTTGTCTTTTGAAAAATAACATATATCACACAAACATTAGCATTATATGGTTCATGTGGATACACATGAACCCACATTACATACATAACATATCATCAATGCACATGCATACAATCATGTCATTACACATCATCATACTTTCATCAAGACAAGACTCTACATCTTATCTTAGTGGACATGATTTTTCCTAATGTGCTTGCCCTTATATGACATCTATGAGCCCAACACTCTAGGTCCGACCATATGAACCTAGGGCTCTGATACCACTCTGTAACGACCCGAAAACTGGACCGCTATCGGCGCTAGGATTCAGATCGACTTAAGGTCGCTGGAGCTCGTAGCAAGCCTACTATACATCCTGTGTACCTGATAAAATCCCATACATGATCACACAAGACAATATAAACATAAACATTCCATGAAACTAAGCTCAAGCTGTACATGTATCAAAACTAAAAATATAAAATTCAATACTAAAGCCCTCATCAAATGCTCTAGTATGGTAAACATTACATGCCTCAAGCTTGGTTCAAATATAACTCATAATTAAAACTTTTACAAAAGGATCATGTTAACAGGGATTACAAGGATAACAACTAGGGCAAAGCACAATTCTAATCCATTATACAATACATATCCATAACTATTCTATTACATTAAGCTATACCAGCTACTATGTTGACTCCCCGAGCTATCTTTGATCCTGCAAACCTGGGGTTAGGGGGAAAGGATAAGCTACAAGAGCCTAGTGAGCAGAACATAAAAACAGTTTAATAAACATATGCTCGTATGAAATGCGTCACAACACAAATTCACATCAAGATGGACTTGTCACCAATAACCCTCTACATATTCCAATGTACCCGGTCCTCGACGGAACTCCTCAGGACTTTCGCTTAAACATAACATAACATATCCAAAATGCCAGGGGCATAGAATGGGTCTCATCTGGACTTTCCCTTATATATTGCCAGGGGCGTAGAATAGGTCTCACTTGGACTTCCGTATCATATCATATCATATCATCTCGAGGGCTAGTGGGTCATCCAATATCCATCCACATCAACAGTAAATTACGCAATGCATCATATTCGTGAATTCTAATGCAAACATCCTAATATATAAACATGGCATTTGTGATGCATGATCATGCTTAAAATATTTGGTTACTTTAAAACAATAGATTAGTTCAATTCTACTCACCTTTGGCTGACGCTTGCCTAAACTGACGTAGTTATCTCACTGCAGACCTTTACGGTCTCCCAGATCCGATCCTACACAGATGGACTCAAATGAGAGATCAAACATAACTATTACATGACTCTAAACAACTCCCCAAAAAATCCCCCCTAAAACATACCAAAACATGCACATAAAACAAGCAGAGGAAGGCTGGGCAGGGGACTTTCGACGGCAGGTTCGGCGGCTGAAGATCCCTCACAGATCTGAAAGTCAGGGATTTTCGGGTGCAGGTTCGGCGGCCTAAACTCCACACAGATCCGAAAGCCAACAACCTTCAGGGACAAGTTCGGCGGCCTAAACCCCTTCACAAATCCGAAAGTCCATGCTTTCAAGGACAGGTTAGGCGACCAAAAGGCTGCCTCCACAAGCAGGTTCCGCGGCTGAACCTTGCTTCGGTGGCCGAACCTTAGTTCTCCAGCAAGGCAGAACCCAATTCTACCCTATGCATATAGCCACCCAACTCTCCAATCCTCACACCCAACTCTCCAATCCTCACACCCAACTTTTCAAAAATATGTATACTCACTCATCAAGCATAAGGGGCATAAAAACTAGCCTAATCCCCAACAAGCAACAACAAAAACACAAGAGGGAGCATTTATCATCAACACTAACACAAACCCTAAAACTTTAGATCTAGCCCTTTTATGCATTATTAACCCTTAACCCTTTCTTAAAACTTGATTAAAACATAGAAAAGGTAAAGATCTAGGCTTACCTCTTGGAGATCTAAAGATGACAGCAACTCCAATGTGGAGATGAGGTAAAACGGTCTCCAAAGGTCTCCAAGGTTTTTAAACTTGGATTCAAGCTCAAATCTTCAAAAACGAGAGAAAACTCATGAATTTTTGAAAGATCTGAAGGAAAAACAACAAAAGCTTCAAAGGATAGCAAGGACTCACCACTGCCCAAAAATAAAGAGAAAAACTCTCATTTTCGAGCTGAAGGCCTCTTATAGGTGGCTGAACATACTATCTTCGGGGACCGAAAGGGGACGTCCCGCGGTGGCATCACTTTCGGCGGCCGAACTTGAAGTTTCGGCAGCCGAAATTGAAGGTTCGGCGGCCGAACCTGGGGTTTTCCTTCCAAAACTATTTTATTTTCTTTTTAAAACAAAACCTTAAAATTTTTAAATTCATTTTATAAAAACCTTATTTTACCCTTCCTAAGGAGATTCCAGCTTCGAGATTCCGTGTTCCAACGGAGATTCCGTCGGAAGATTGGAATTTCGACGCTGGAGTCTAGCCCGATCTTACAACAAGCATGGGTAAGGTAAAAACAACCTATGATATTTACAAGCAGATCACTTTTGAACTTTCCCAGAGGAAGCAAGTTCACCAGCTAGGTCAAGCTTAACCCTGGAGATAGCAAGAGGAGCACGAGTAGCCTTGATAGTCGAGTCTACAGTAAGGACATCACTCAAGGGAGGAACTTAAGTATTTACGGCCTCTAGAGCAGCATAATTATCAATCTTCTAACCAGCTGGATTGCTAACTTTCTTTAGAACATTGTGAGAGGAGGAGGCAAGAGCCTTAAAGGCTAAGGTCTTCGAGACAGGAGTCTTACCAGACTTCTCAATTGGCAAGTCTTCAAGGCCATATTGCACGTTCTCACCATCAAAATCACACTCAATCAGTCGGAGAGCACTAAGAGGTTTGCTTAGCTCATCATGACCGGCCTTTAGCCTAAAATTATAGCCACTAGCATAAAATCGAATAGCAGAGCTGAGAATCTTGGACTTGTACTCATTAGACTCCAAGTATTTTCGGTATAAGGTCCTGGCAACAACCTCAACCTCAGCGTTCTGACGCACATCCACTATGGCCTTCTCATACTCCTTATAGTAAGCAGCGAGCTTAGTTGCTACTAATTCTTGATAACATCTTATGGGAATCCTCCCATGACTTTTCCAAATGATGGTGAGCTTGCTTTAATTCTTCAAAATTCTTTAAAAGCTCACCCACGAGATAGGAAGCCCAAGAAAGAAAGCCCTAAACCCACAGCTTTGCATTAGCTTCAACTTGAGATAGTCAGGTTGATGCCTCATACCATTCTTTAGCTAGTTGATCTTCCAACCGGACAGCTCGATCATTCTGAAGGCGACTCTACTCAAGCAAGTCATTCAATTTTCTCACCTCAGTCTCGTGTTCCCTTTTTAGTAAGGCTGCAACACGAGTAACCTCCTCTTGCCTAGCCTTTTCAATGTTAGCCTAGGCGGCCTCTTGAGCACCTTTTTTTTTTTTTTCTTCCAGCTCAATGAAAGGACCAAGGATCTGAAACACAAGGCACTAATTCAAATAATAAGACAATACAAAGATTAATAAAAGAAGTAAAGTAGAACATACCAATAGAACTTTTCTTTTTGAGTCATCAGAAAGATCCTTAATGGGCTGCGAGCTGCTAGCCTCTGACTGAATGCTAGGCTTAATCAAGTGGCAAAAGGTCCCCAAAAGCCAAGGTTGGAAAGTTCAGGAGAAGCCCCAAAAACAGAATTGTGAACGAGCTCTGTGATAGAAGTAAGGATCGACTCCTAGTTCATGGTATAAGCGACCCCCGACTAATGGGGAATCAGGCCCGAGGCATCTCTATTCTAATGCCGACAGACAAGCTCCACCTTACCTCCTCTTACTACGTCAGGAACACCCCTTTCATGATTGTTCAAGGTAGTCTCGTCACCATGAGGGCTGCACAGTTGACCCTCCTTAACCAATCTTTTTTTTTTTCTATAAGAAGGGGGAGGGTCAGACCTTTGGGAAAAAGCCCAGGAGCTCTTCTTAACCAGACTGGCAAAAGCTTCCTCCTTTTTCAAAGAATGGTCAGATGAGAGCACATGTACAGCAAAGGCCTCAGAGGAACCGCGAGGGTTGTTTTGGACATTGTCGCCCTTAGGAACCTCTAGAGCACCCTCTTCATCAACTAGCCCAATGACACCCTCTTTAGCAACTATCTTGAGAGTTGGTCCCACAATCGCCAAAGAAAGCACATCTTTTTTTCTTTGAGGATAAAGCCCTAGAGTATCACGAACAACCTCTACAGTCTTCTAGGGAGTAAATTGCTCAATCGTCTGCATAATAAAATCCCTAGATAGGGTGAAGTTCCTGCGTATAAAAGTCTCTCCCATGGGAATAGTAGAAGCTACAAAACATAAAAATAAGTTTTAATCAAGAAAGTGGGAACTAGAAACATAAGAACCAAAATGATAAGTACCAACAATATAACAATCGCTCTCAGGAAGGAGCTAAAGCTATTTGAAGAAATCCTATTTGAAAGGGAGAGGCTAGTAGGGCAAAAAACAGTTACTCCCACTCAAACAGGTGGGGAAAAGCATTGCACGAGGGATTAACGTTCCCACAAGCAATATCAAAACGCCACTCCTACTCTCCCCATAAACGGACAATGGCGAAACTCTCAATCTAGTGATGGATGGAGTCTTTATGACCAACAAAAAAGGATAAACCCATCTGACCACTGAAACTCCAGAACCCATTATTTGATTTGGTAATCCTAAAGAAAGATTTAAAAAGGCTAACAGATAGCCTAAAGCCTTAACCCTAACATACTGCCTCAAAGGCTCTGATGAACAGGATAGAGTTGGGAGTAACATCCTAAGAAAAACTCCATAAAATCTAAACACCCCGATTGAAAAAAATGGGAAAGAGAAAAAGATAACCCATACTCAAATTGTTTAAGGAAAAAAACCATTTTTTTTCCATTTTGGGCTTCTTCAAAACCAGTGAGTGGAGAGAAAAAAAAAAAACACAATCCTCTAGGTGGAGCAAGGGGCTCGAATCTAATAAAAATAATTAAACAGAAGCTCCTTAAAAATAGTCTGACGGAGATTACTAGAAGTAATATTAGAAAGGAGCTTCTCAATCAGGGAAAATCAATAAGAGCCTTGGTTATCTTTAAACCAATCTCAAATGATTGATTGTCCAAGTGTCCAGAACCTGTGACCCTTTGGACCTCAAGTTCATCAAATGTATTGCAAATAATAAAGTTTTATAGTTTTGTAATAAATTAGTAAATATATTGCAAATATTATTCATAATAAAGCTTAAATATTATTTTTTTCTAAAAAATATGAAATAAATTAAATCATAATTTAAGTTAAGTAAATAAAAAAATATTTACCATTATTGGCACATTACGCTACCATCATCGTATCAATCACTAATTATTAAATGTTAATTTAGTTAATTAAAATTATTTAATCTTAATTCTATGTTTTAAAAAAATCGATAACATCCAATTTGATTAGAATTTTGACTGACCATAATATTGATTTTGGTTTCCATATTTTGTTAAATATATTCACATACATTAAACTTATTATATATTATATTTTTTGCTTAAATATTTAAAAAATTCAAAATTTTAGTACGTTTGTCAAGTTTAGTCAATTTTTTTCAAATTAATTTTAGTTTAATTTAAAATTTTGATATTAATTATAGTCCATGATCAAAATTGAGATTGGAGATTACTGATGTACTGACTGATATAGTATAAATATTAATATTTTAATCGTAATCGGTGATGCGGATAAAAGTTTCATAATAAAAAATTTAAAATTTTTCAATATTTATCAATTATATCTCAATTTTAAATTGTTATTTTAATTATAGCCAATTGATTAATTTTGATATAAATTATTTAAAATTAATATTTATAATAAAAATTAATATATTTATTTATTTTACTTAATATAATTGTCATATTTTTTATATTTATGAATATTATATATGAAATAAATATAATATTTTATAATTAAAAATATTATATTATTTAAAGCAGTGTTGAAAATAATTTTTATTTTTTTTCAAATTAATCATTTATTCTTAAAATCTAAGTAAACATGTATAACTAATATTTTTAAAATATGAAATATTCTAATTTTTTACCATAAAAATACAAAGATTGTTTTTTTTTAATTAATAAAATAATATAATAAAAATTTTAATATTAATTATGAATATATTAAATATTAATAATTAATATTAAATTAAAATGATTTTTGGAAGCAATTATTAATTAAAAATAAAAATAAAAATAAAATTAAGGCAGAAAAACAAAGGATAAAAAAAATTTTTTGACAGCTAATTAAATAATTTCAATGGAAATAATGTTAAAGCCAACTCACTAAGCATCATTTTTACACCATTTTAATGCAAAACATCAAAATGACAGCAAGATCATTTTCAATTCTTGAATCATTTTTAGCGCAAAAAAAAATTCTATTTATATTATTTTCTCTTTAATATTATATTATTTATTTTACTTTAACTTTATTTATCTATTTAAATTAAAAATTTTATATCCTTTTATATATCCATCCATACATTTATATATTTTACATTTTCATTCAATATTCAATTATTCAATTATATTATAGATAAATAAAAATATATTAATTATAAAAATACATTAATTAAACATTAATTATAAAAATACATTAATTAAATATTAATTATAAACATATATTAATCAGCAAATTAAAAATAAAATAGACTCGTACATATTAAATTATCAATAAAAAAATACAAACTAATTTAGATGATCATTTGAATTTGTATATTGCTCCCATAAATGCTCTATTAATATATTACGAAGCTTAAAATGGACATTTTTATTTAAATTTTTTGTGTCGGGCTAAAAATTATTCAAATCGGGTAGTTTCATCGACAACCATTTCAACAGTTGGAACTGAAAATTCTCTATCATCTTCAATAGGTGCATTAAAATCACGTTCATCCTCAATTATCATATTATGCATGATAATACATGTAGTTAATATATCATGCAATACTTCTTTTTTCAAAAAATATGATGGCCCTGTAACTATTGTAAAATGTGACTGTAACACTCCAAAAGCACGTTTAATATATTTTCGACATGATTCTTGTTTCATTGCAAAATACTTTTTCTTCCTTGTTTGTGGTTCATGAATAGTTTGCATAATAGATGCCCACTTCGGATATATACCATCAACTAAATAATAACTCATATTATATTATTTTCCTTGAATAATAATGAGCAGGAGAAGCAATACTTTTAGTAAGATCGAAAAATAAATGTGATTACTTCAAAACATTAATATCGTTATTTGAGTCGGACATTCCAAAATATGCATGCCATATCCAAAAATCATAATCAGCTACAGCTTATGAAATGATTGTTGGCGATCCACTACAACCTGTATATTGGTCAACCCATGCTATAGAACAATTTTTTCATTTCCAATGCATGCAATCGAGACTACCTAACATTCCTGAAAAGCCACGTTGCTCACCAATATAGAGAAGCCTTGCAATATCCTTAGTAGTTAGTGATCTCAGATACTGCTCACCAAATACCTTAATGGTAGCTTGATGCAATCTCTTTAGACTTTCAATTGCAGTGGACTTTCCAATTTTCACATATTCATCGGTAGAATCCGCCGGCAAACCATACGCTAACGTTCGAAACACAGTTGTGATTTTTTGAAAAATAGTGATTTTTTGAAGAGTAGATAATCCAATTTTACCTGTTGTTGTTCGAAATACGTACATGCGCTTTTATTTTGTCGACAATACAAAGGAACAAATTTTGAGACATTTTATATCGTCGACGAAACATTACATCATTGAAGCATGGATTATCTGAAAAAATAATCTAAAAATAAATTATTGATTACTAGATGACTTGGAGCAGAGCCTAAAACTCTGTGTTGATCTTGTATTTGCCGTAAAACTATCTTATTTCTAAGAATTTGTTGATTAATTGCTTGTTCTTCTGCTTCAAATTCATTATCATCTAAAATATAATCATCAATATCTAAATAAAATGATGAATTTTCAGCATCATTATTTGATATACCTCCAACATAGAAATTCATTTTAAGTAACAATCTGTAGAAATTTTTTTTACTCGAATTTAAGAGGAATTAGAAAATATAAGTTATTAGAAAATATGAGTTATGTTTATATCTTAAAAGAATATATTATTTAATAGGAAAATATGGGGATAGGAATGCATACCATCCGAAGGTAGAAATTGAAATGAAATTTATCCAACAGTCGATTTTAAGATGAAATCTATCAGGATACTGTTGGTTTAATTATTGTTTAAAATTTCATATGACATTATTGAAAAATGTGGAGATAGAGATGCATACCATCGGAAGGTGGAGATTGAGAAGAAATCCATCCAATGGTCAGTTTTAAGATGAAATATATCATGATACTGTTGGTTTAATTATTATTTAATATTCCATCTGACTTATATATATTGAAATTTTAATATCTACAACTTACCATGAGTTAGCTATACCCTTCAATATTTAATCATTCTGTAAACTATAACTTCAAGATCTACAGGATATTCTATCCATGAAAATATGCTATTATGTAGAATTTATTTAGATATTTCTCAATATCCCGTTATAGGTAAATAACAATCTAATCAATGTTTTTGAAGTCGAGTGGTAAAAGCATATGAAGTTACAAAGAATGAATTTTGGGAGTTCCACAACCCACGATCTGTGCAATGTCGAATGCAAGTTATTGAGAATGCTATAAGAAAATTGAATTGTTGTTATCGACAAGTTGAAAACTTATATCTTAGTGACGCTTCAAAGCAAGATCTAGTGAGTATTTATTTGATAATTACTTTACATATAAATCTTAAAATTTTCCTTAATATTTTTCAAATTATACAGCTCAATCAAATAAAAATTTTACTCATGCAAAATCCAAGCTGCAAAAAAAATATTCAAATTTGACCATGTTTGAAACATAATGAAAGATGCTGAAAAGTTCAAAAATAGTAGCTCTAAAAAAAATAGTTCCAAATCAAAGCTTTGTTCTCAAAATCAGACAATCCTACTCCTAACTCACCTATGGTACCATCTCTAAACTTATCATCATTTTCAATCCATTTAAATGAGAATATTTCACGAGATTATATATCATGGGATTGACCTCTTGGCATAAAAAAAATAAAATTAAAAAAAATTTGACAAATCTTTTTTATTCGCCCTAAAATGCTTATATACTGATAATGAAAAGTTTGTGGAATCGTTAACGAATGCAACTGAAGAAAGGGAGAGAAAAGGATGACAAGAAATAGAGCTTTAGACTTAAAAGAATTTAAAAAAGAAAATAAAATTTTATTGCATGATTTAAATTCTGTTTCCAAACCAATTGTTCGTGAAATATTTTACTAAGAAAAAATTTGAATATCAAATAAAAGAGCTACACGCCAACCACCATCTCTAATTTGTATGATTAATATTTTAATAATATTACTGAATTCAGATCTGACTTATCAAAATATTTATAAAAATATTATATATTTAATGTGTTGTTACTTATTTTATTTTCAATTAATATATATTATTCAATTATAATACATACACAACTCCACTTATTTTATATAATATATTATAAATAAATTTATCATAAATACTATTTATAATTAAAAATATATTAATCTAAATTAAATTTTTATAATTATAAAAATATAAAATAAATTTAAAATTTAATATATTAAAAGAGTGAAAAAACTAAAAAACTTAATTAAAAATTTTTAAATACCTAAATAGTAAAAAAGAATTTTTGTGAAAAAACTATAAATTTTTAAACTATATTATAAATTAATAGAAAAATAAAATAAATAAATAAATAATGCTGCAGCAAAATATTAAAATTACGCTGAATTATGGAATTGGAAGACAACTCCAACGTTAAAATGAGATTTGAGATTTGATGCAGCGTTGAAAATGGCTGGAGTAAAATTATTTTTAATAAAATTCTAACAATTTTGATAAGATTTTCTTTTAGTTCAAAATCAATTTTCACAAGGAAATTAAATTTTTACTTTATTAATTTTATCAAACAGAAAAATTTTTAAAAAAAAATCATTTATTTTGAATTTTTTCAAAACTAGAAACTCCAAATAAAAAGCTAAATGATGGCTTAAAAATAATTTCCTTTTTCCTTACAAGGCAAGATATATACCTTTGTAGCTTACTACAAATTCGCCTGCAATTTAAAACAGCTTGAATCGCAGAGACAAAGAGCGGAAGATTTCATCAAACTTGATCAAAATTTCAAATTGCACTCGAGAAAAGGAGCTTCGTCTTTGCATGAGCCAACTGAAATCTGTACTAAATTTTGATACCCATTTTTTCAAAATCTGTTTGATACTTCTAAAAGGGTACGAGGTACCCATGTCGAAACTCTACTCAATTGTCAATTCTAAACTCTTAACTACCTTGACGAGGCGACAGGACGATCGATCAACTTAATCTTTAGTTCTATCTCGCCAGACTCGACTGCGCAGAGCCTCAACCAGACACTCTGCACCACCTCACCATTTATGCAACTAATCGAGCTTTCCCTCGCAAGACAATTGTCCGAGTCTGGAACAGCCTTTCTTAAAATAGTCTCACCAGAACAAACCTGCAGAATCTGCTTCAATCTAGCAGCAGAGACAATTGGTTGAAGGTTGAGTTGAGCATGCCCCATCTTGTCATCTGCTTTGAAACGGTCTTTATCAAATACTTCCTGTGGAAACAGCAATCTGATTATATGGCATAGAAATCTATGGCACAATTTTGGCATCTTTAAACTACTCCACTATGACCAACCAAATTCATTAAGACAGTGTAGCTCTTGGAAGGATACTAGCAAAATTTAATGTCTGGCAGCAGATCCATCCCATTCGTTTGGCTTGACGATTAGCCATATGTTTTGAAACCCTGCAATCTCAGACATCCATAGTGATGCCATCCGACTATAGGGCCTCAAAGAACAGAAGAGATTGCACAACCACAGCAGGCAGAATAATGTTTTGAAAAATTCTTTTGCTAAATATTTGTTTACACTCCCATGCTACGTAGAATTAACTATTGAACACTTGAACTAAAATCATAACCTATTGAAAAAATCTAAAAACTTATAAAATTTAACAATTAAATACAAATTAGCCATATAGTAAAAAAATTTTAATCCAAAATGGTCATAATTTATTACCGACTTTAAATTTTGTCAATTGCAAAGGCCCAAATAGGCTTGAAATGATCTATTTGATTCAGATTTTATTCCTTTTTCTTTTTCTTTCTTTCCCTGTTCCATTTAACTGGACATAATTAATCAATTAGCAGTATAAACACATGAAGATTCAAGAAATTCTAAACTCACCAAACTCAGAGCTCCAACAGGTTCTGTGAGGGTGAAGCTTAGCTCTTCATTCCAGACTGGATTAAGGCAACTATTAATAACTTTGGTCTTTAATGTCTGTTCAAGAGAAACTAGTCACTTATATAATTCATCAGAGTAAAAGAACTGAACACCATCCTACTGAATGTTATTAAGAATACCAAAAGGAACCTTGCATTCAAGGCAAGAACTGGATCTTACACCAAATAATGCCTATACATAGAGCTACCAGAAGAAACAAAATAGAAAAGGGGAAAACGATTTCACTCACGAAATGTATGCCTCTATCCATTTGATTAATATTTAGGAAAAATTATTATTTAGTTCTTATATTATAGAAAACTCATTAGTTGATCCTCAATTCTGAAAACTATTTCAGGCAATTAATATTTAGGAAAAATTCTATATTATGAATTTTTTATAATATTTAATAGTTAAAATTAATGTCTAACTACTTTTTAAAATAGAGAGATCAAATAACCAGATTAAATAGTAAATTTCTACAATATTTATTTAATTTGCACAAGAATGGAGAGGAAAACAATGTGGTCTTATGTCAGAAATCCTCTAAAGCAACAAAAATTAACTGCATTTTAAGATCATCAAGCAACTGGGCTTTGAATCAAAGAAGAGATGTAAGATAGAACAAACACAAACTCACAGAGCTTAGAATAAAAAGAATTGCAGAGCTTCAAATCACCTGATTCCCTAGCTTGACCACCACATAAGGATCACTGCTCTTGAAATCCCTGATAACCAATTTCTTCCCTTGTACAACAGTCACCTTTAGCAATCCCACCTGCTCTCCCATACTTCACTAGTAAAAGAACGCAGAAAATTCAAGAGAGAAGAACAACACTGCACTCGAATCTAGTACCAAATTCAAGCAAGGATACTATAAAATTACTTACATTAGACACTCTTCACAACAAAATCAATGTTTAAACAGAAGACACAAAACCCATATAGAGGAATAAACTTATAAAACGATTCAAAGAACAACCCAATTTCCCAGAAGAAGAATCAATCTGTAATTACCCAGCATATAAATTCAAAATCGGAAAAAAAATTACCAGAAGAAAACCGATCAAAGTGCAATAAATGCTAATTCATAACAGATTCAACAGCAACACAACTAACAATGTATATCTGTAGAGAAAGACCTTGTTGAGACGGCAAGAAATAGAGAGGTATCTTAGGTCAAAGAAATGAAGGCAAGATTCAGAAGAAGCTGAAAATGAAACTATGAAAGCAAATAGCAGAGTACATGCTCTTTATTTGTTTTCCAACCAAAGAAGTATAACACCACCAAAAAGCAAAACCCTAATGCAAAAATTGAAATTGAAGTATAAAAATTCTACATTTCGAAAGGTATAAATAGACAAAATACAGAACCTTGATTGTTTGTTTCTTTTTTTTTTTTTCAAATTCTGCTCAAACAATAAAAAACAAAGGAAAAAAACAAATGGGGAGGGAGAGAAGAGAGATTCTTTGACAGCAAAGAGAAAATGAGTCTACAAGGTAATAATGCAAGAGTGTCAAAAGTGAGTTCTGATAGACATGTGTCTTTAGGGATTTTTGACTCAGTAATTTGACTTTGACCAGGTCTACGCATTCTTTTTTAATTTGTTTTTTATTTTTAAAATATTTTAATTTACTGTTATAATATTTTCAATTGAATGTAACTTAAACAAAATTTTAAGATTTGTGCAATTTAACTTGGACGGTGGATAAGGGAGGAAAGGAAGGAGTTTAGCAGTATTTGATTTAAATTAAAAGAATTGATTAAATTTAATTAATTTAAAATTTTAATTTAATTTTTTATTTTAATTTAATTTTTAATTTTTAATTTTAAAATTTTTAATTATTTTGATTTGGTTCGATTTTGATTTAAAAAAATTAAAAAATTCGAATTAATTAATAATAATAATATATTATTTTCAATAATATAACTATTCTAGTTAAATTTTAAAATACTAAAAATAAATAGCAAAAAATAAAAAATTTATTAAAAATTTAAATCGATCAAATTGAATTGAATCAAATCAGATCGGTTTGATTCAATTTGATTTTTGATCAAAATCAATTCAATTCGATTTTCATAAATATTAAAATTTTAATTTTCAGTTTATTCAATTCGATTTGATTTTGAATCGAATCGATTGAATACCCACCATTAATTAAAGATATATTTATCTGTGAAATTCAAAAAAAAAATTGAAGTTTAATGTTTAAAATTCAATTATTATATTTGATAAGTATAGATTTTATATGGTATATTAAGTGTACAAAAATTAAATTTTAAAATTTAGTTTAAGCTGTATTTAAAAGGTTGAGATAAAAAATTAAAATTGAAATATTTAAATTTAAAACGTAAAAACACATAAAATAAAATTATTGGCTAATTAACAGGGTGCGCAGTATTCGATTCAAGTCGAAAAAATTAACCGAATTGAATTAATTTGAAAATTCAGTTTGATTTTTTATTAATTTCGATTCGATTTGATTTTTAATTTCAAAAATTTTGCTTATTTAGATTCGATTTTGATCAGAAAAAATTAAAAAAATCAAATTGAACCGATTAGTGATAATAGTATATTATTTTCAATAATATATAGATATTAGATCATATTAAAGTTAAAATATTTTAATTAAATTTTAGAATATTAAAAATAAAGTATAAAAAATAAAAATTTATTAAAAAATTAAATCGATCAAACTGAATTAAATCGAATTGAATCAGATCGGTTCGATTCAATTTAATTTTTAACTAAAATCGATTCGATTTAATTGTTATAAATATTAAAATTTTAATTTTTAGTTTATTTAATTCGATTCAAATTGACCGAATGCTAATTAGCCATTATTTTTCAACATAACATCATTTCCTTTTGACATTGTTGTGGGAGTTGCTTGCAATTCACATTTTAATCTTTTAAAACACTTTCTTTTTTATTTAATGATGTTGTTATGGACCCTTTACTTGTGTTTTGTCATTCTTCTTTTCAATTTTGGAATGCCTTTATCTTTTTCAATTTTCTATATTTAAGTCACACCCACCGTATAAATAATGCAAAACACAAAACTTAAATATAAAACAATATTTATTTTTAAAAGATAAGATTATTATAAAATAAATGATAATTATAATAAAAATAAAAATATAAAAATTTAATAAAATAAAAAAAAATTGACAAATGATATAATATTTCCATAATACTTCCATGCAGAAATACTTTACATAGAAATAACTTGGATCGCCTTAAAAAGGAGAAAATATCGCCCAATAATATCTCTATTCCATCCATCTTCACCTATAAACTCAGTAACAGTAGCATTATCATATTTTATTATTTAATTGATGCGAAAGTATGGGTATAAACGAATCAACAGTGAATTATTTGAAATTTGGCTCGATAAAATCTTGATTGGACTCGGCTCATTTTCTAAATGAACCGAGTTCGAGTTCACTTTTTAGTCTCGTTTAATAAACGAGCCGAGTTTGAACTTAGCAGTATTCGGCTCGTTTTTAAATTTATGAACAAACTCGCAAGCTGACTCGTGAATGAGTTCGTGAACGAGCAGACTCTCGAATAAGCTCATGAGCAGACTTGTTCGCCAACACCAATCACATATCAAAAATTGAAGGGATATGAATGATTATCATTTTTCTATAAAAGGACAACCCTTTTACATTTTTTTTCATTAGTTGTGGATTTGAGAGAATGATCTTATAATTTAAATTTTATTTTTAATTTAAATTTATTTATAATTTAAATAAATTTAAATTATATTAAATTTATTTATAATATAATCGAGCTCAAATTTAAATTTAAATTAATTTAAATTTAAAATTTTTAAATAAAATTTAAATTTACTTGTTAATGTAATAAAGGAGTTTATAAATTCGAATTTAATATTTATTTTATAAATTGAGATAAAATTTATAAATAAAATTTGAGTGAAATTTAAATTTTTAAATTTATTTTTTAATTGAATCTAATAAAAAAACTCAGCGTGACTCGATTCGGTTATAATTAAATATAAAATCCATTGTTCTGCTAAATTCGAATTTTTGTGCCACTTTCAACACGCTAAAATAAATCAGGCTCCAATTGATTCTTTGCATATACAATATTGTGCCACGTATGACTAGATCTTTGAGTAAGAGACGCTTCCAAAATGCTGCAGGTTGGAAAATATCTCATTTTCAAGATGTAAGTAGCCGATATTTGTGGTTGGTGGAGAATTTACTAGACGTGTTTGAATAGTATGTCAACATTGAATTCATGTAATGAACAAAAAGCCAATGCCACCTAAACTTTTTATTTTAGACAATTAGCGACAACTCAACTATGATATTCTCTTTTGATTATTTTGTTTGCTCTATTAAATTTAAAAATAATTTTTTTAAAATTTATGTATTTATTAAATTAAAATTAGAGTTGAAGTGTTTTATAAATAAGTGTGCTAAATTACAGGTATGTAAATATTTATTTAGCTATTTAAAATATTATTAAATCTGTTAATTAGCTTTACTTTTAAATTAGAAAGCATGTAAGTAGGTATTTGACTTTATCTAAAAAACAATATTAAATATAAAATTAAAATAATATATATTTTAATAATTTTGCTTTTATTTAAAACTTTTAAAATGTTATTTTTTTATTAATTTATATTTTCTTTAAATTTAGAAATAATAATTATCAAATTAATACTTAAAATTAGTTATACAATCACTTTAGCAAAAATAAGGTAAATAATATAACGGAAAATTTAATTTTCTGTGGCACAAAATTTTATCTATATTTGTTTAATTATAAATCGTTATAATAATTATAACTCAAAAAAGAAATTGTCTCCATTTGTTGTATGTTTTTTTTAATAAGCCTATTAGATATAAAATATTAAAATTTTATGTTTAATTATGATTATAATAAAAATTTTTAATTTTGACCATAAAAGACTTGGTCATTTAAAATTAAAAATTTTGATCATAATCGTCATTAAAAATAATTTTTTTACTTTTTTGTCTAATAATTTTTTTTACATTGTTCATATCACACTAAAAATAGATTATTATGGAATATTTAATCTTATATGATGATTAGTTAAAATTTAATTATTTTATTTTAAAGACTAAAAATACATTTAGATAAATTTTATCAAAAAATTATGTAGTATTATAAAGTTTGAATACATCCCATAACACGTTGATAGAATAATAAAGGATAGGGTAATTTATTTATGCTAATTCCACAATAAAGAAGACAAAGACATTGAGTTTTGAATGATTAATGAAACGGTAGGTTTAGTAGCACAACGTTGTCATATGAGACGAATACAAAGTTTTGAGAAATAGGCCGGAACAATTATTTTCTTATGTTATAATTGTTATTTGTAATAAGAGAGTCCTATATATTCTAGCTATATTAATTGAGATGAGCATGCAAAATAAATGATTTTGTAACTGTGTTCTCATTTCAATACTCCTTTATTCTTTCTCTTTTTGAGTTCTTGTTTGTTCATGGTATCAAAATCTACGATCACTTCTACTTAATTTTTCAAGATCGACAAAATGGCTAGTGGATCTGTCACTTAGAAATATCACAATCCAATGGTGTTGCAATCGTCTGATAATTTAGGCATAAACCTAGTGAGTGTGACTCTCAATGGTAGCAATCACATAGTATGGAGCAACTTCATGCTCAACACACTTAGAGCAAAAGATAAGCTTGGTTTTGTGAATGGAAAATGCAAGAAACCAGAGGAAAGCTTTGCCAATTTTGAAAAGTGGATGAAGGTAGATAGCTTGGTGATATATTGGATCCTAAACTCTATCTCTAAGGATGCTATACATAACATCGGCTTAAGAACTTTGGGGATAAATTAGCCCAAAGATTCAGTGAGAGCAACGGATCGCAATTATACTACATCAAGAGGGAGATCGGTTCTTTTAATAAGGGAAATATGACAATAATGGTGTACCAAGTTAAAGAAGCTTTGGGATGAGCTGGTGTATTTAAAGTCATTCCCTGTTTGTACATATAATGCCTCAAAAGAATTAGTAGATCTAGATAGTGATGACAAACTCATACAATTTCTCATGGGATTGAACAATATATACGATAGTGTGAGGAGTCAGATATTATTGATGGACTAATTGCTACTCTTATTGATAGTTCTACTGCCATGCTAGTGAAGGGATTTGGATTCAAAGGTGATAATATTGGATCTGTCAACAAATCACAATTAAAGAAAAGGGATGGAAGGAAGGATAATAGGTTCTATGAATATTGTAAAGGTACATGACAGACAAAAGAATCTTGCTTCAAGATTATTGGCTATCCGGAGTGGTTCAAAAAAAAGAAAGGAAAGTTTAATGCAAATGCAAACAACACAAATTCAAAAAGCATGAGTTATGCTAAGACTGTGGAACCAAAATTCTCATCTCATTACACTGAGTCGACAAGAATTATCTAAGATATTGAAAGGAAAACAAAAATGTGAAGCAAGCTGTGTTGAACTCTTTGGTTTTGCAAGTGAGATCCCTAATACAATATGTTTAAATGCATGTTAAAATGCTAATTTCATATGAACAATTGACAGTGGAGCCATTTCTCATATATGTGCAAATATTAACTTGTTTTTACACTTAAAACCTCTCAAAGGACCTAGTTTTGTCTACTTATCAGATAACACTATTAAATTAGTAATACATATTAGAAACATAACAATATATCCCTCATTAACCCTTAAAAATGTGTTGTTTGGAAAAAGATTCTCGTCATAACCTACTTTTTGTGAGTCCTCTACTCAAAACTTCTAGTGTCATTATCATTTTCCATACTAATCATTGCTCATTGCAGGACCACTGCATTAATCAAGTTGTGGCTACTGGCAAGTTGGACAAAGGTCTCTACCACTTTTCTTTCGAGTCTTTCAATAAATCATGTACAACTAGTAGTTCTGTCATGAATGTTGGTCATTGTTCTTTAGCAACCCATTGTATTACTGTCTTAAATAATAAAATTGTTGATTCTAATGTTTTACTTTGGCATTTGAGGTTTGGACATGCATCAAACTCTACTCTTATACATGTATCACATATTGATCATGGAAGATTGCCCATTGTATGTGATGTTTGCCCCTTAGCAAAGCAGTAAAGCTTTCCTTTTCCGAAATATATAATTTTCGGTGATACTTGTTTTTCTTTGATACATCTAGATGTTTGGGGTCCTTACAATATTATAACATATTTCGAAGCATTCTATTTCCTCAATATTCTTTGATCCTATTTTTCTTTGATTATTCCCATTCCATCTAGACATACCTCATGCATGAAAAATACTAAGTTAGCAATACCATTCAGTCTTTCATCACCTTAATACAAAAACTAGTTCAATACAGATAGACAACAGAATTGAGTTTATAAATGCTTCCAACTCCTATTTATTCCAAACTCATAATATTATTCACTAAAAAAATATCACCCATACATCTCAATAAAATGAAATAATGAAATGAAAATACAAGCATTTGCTTCAAATAGCTTGAGCCTTGATGTTTCAATCTAGTCTTCTCCAACAATACTAGAGTGATGCAATACTCCATGCTGCATATATCATAAATAGGTTACCTACCTCAATCTTGGATTAGAAAATCTCTTTTGAACTTTTACATCATAAACAACCTGATTACTTGTTTTAAGGGCTTTCAGGTGCTTATGTTCCGCAACCAATGTTAATCTCACAAGACTAAGTTTGATAGTAAAGCTTTCAAATGTGTTTATTTGGGTATGGTCATAAAGCCTACAAGTTGCTTAATTTATCTACACACATCATCCACATATCTAGGGATGTCAAGTTCCATGCAAACGTGTTTTCCTTCATTGATTCCTGATCAGTGTCTCCTTTTCCAATCTCATTTCTATCTTTACTACGACTACCTATTCCCAATTCTCATGACATTTCTAATCAGCCTATACAAACTCCTCCACCTAACTTGTTATAACCAAAACCACAATTTGAAACTTCCATTCCTCTAAACCCTCAAACTGATCTCTCTTCCACATCATCACAACCTACTCTTTGAAGAAGTACCAAACACTCCTACCAACTTCCTAGATGCAAAATTTCACAAGAAATATTACCTCATCCTTATCTGCACAAACTTTTGTTAACTCTTATATTTCAGACTTATTGTTTGGTTGTCAAAACTCAAACTTTATTGCAGTTATGTTAATACATCATGAACCATCCTCTTATCAAGAAGCATAGAGGGATTCAAACTAGGTAGCTACTATGAAATAAGAACTTGATGCTCTTAAAGCCAACTAGACATGAGATATTGTACCTTACCCTTTGCACAAAAGGCCAATTGTTTCTATATGGGTGTTCAAAATTAAATACAAACAAAATGCTTCAATTGATCATTACAAAGCTAGATTGATGGCAAAGGGATTCAACCAACTTGAAGGTATAGATTACTCCAAATAGTTTTTCTTCTATGGCTAAAATGGTCACTATCCAGATATTCTTAGTTGTAACTACTGCACATGGTTGGCCCATACACTAATAAGATATTAACAACACATATCTCTATGGTTATATTGATGAGGAGTTGTACATGCTACCACCCTCGGATATATTAAGGTAATTTCTAATCAGGTGTGCAGACTAAGAAAATCATTGTACAACCTCAAGCAAGTAGACCGACAATGAAATAAGGAGTTAATGCAGAAGTTGGTTCAATTTGTATTTACATAGTCTAAGCATAATCATTATTTCTTTAGAAAAGGATCATGCCCATATTTCCATATTTTAATTGTCTATGTTGATGACCTATTTATTTCAAGAGCTCATGAATATGATATTTAAGACACTAAAAGATTTATGGACTAGCTATTTACCACAAAGGATCTCTTGATTAAATGAGAGTATTTTGACATGTATTGTGTATTGTATTTTCTGAAGTAGATTTCAGTATACATACCCCACCTATATATAGGTGATCCAAGCCTATAAGGTATTCATTAAAAAATATAAGAACCTATTAGAGCCTGCTAGAAATACTATGCTATCTCTATACTAACACCCTACTAGAACCTACTAGAAATACTAAACTATCTCTATACTAACATCCTCCCCTCAAGTTGGATCAGGGGGCAAAGCAACCAGATGCAACTTGGAGGCAAAAAAATGGTGTTGTGGAGTAGCCAATGGCTTAGTGAAAACATCCGCAAGCTGAGAAGAGGATGACACGTGAACAGGAGCAACAAAACCTTTTTGGAGTTGTTCTCTGACCAGATGACAATCTAGGTCAAGATGCTTGGTTCTTTCATGAAAAACGGGATTGTTAGCTATATGAATGGCTGCTCGGTTATCACACTGAAAAGAAACAGGAAATTGCACATTAACTCATAAGTCTTTTAATATATATGAAATCCGTAAAAGCTCACACACGATAGCTCCCATGCTTCGATATTCAGCTTCGGCAGAGGATTTTTGATATTCAGTTTCGGCAAAAGATTTGGAAACTGTCTTCTGTTTCTTGGTTCTGATAAGAGAACCTCTTAAAAAAATACAAAAACCAGTAACAGATTGCCTAGAGAAAGAACAAGTGGCCCAATCTGCATCACAATAAGCGAAAAGATTAGACAAGTCGGATGTAGCAGAAAAATATAATCCCTTAGCTAGGTAAGTCTTAAGATATCTTAAGACATGGCAGGCGGTGTCCCAATGGGGCTTTCTAGGATTTGACATAAACTAACTGAGATAATGAACTGCAAAGCTAATGTCATGTCTAGTAATATTAATGTATAGCAACCTGCCAATTAGCCACCTATATTTATCAGGCTCAAAAAGTAAATCACCAGTAGAAGGATTAAGATTCAAACCTTTGGGTAGAGGAATAGAAGCATTCTTAGCATGTAACATGCTGGTATCACCTAAAACATCATAGATAAATTTTCTTTGACTGATGAGAGTACTAGAAGCAGATCTAGCAATTTATAAACCAAGGAAATATTTCAGATGACCAAGATCTTTAATAGTAAATTTGCAATGTAAGGCACTTTTAATCTGATCAATGGTAGGTACATAATTACCACTTATAATGACATTATCTACATAGATTAGCAGGATAGTGAATGTACCATTGTCATCCCGTGTGAAAAGACAATTATCATGTACTGACCGAACAAAGCCCAAGAACTGGATAAAAGATGTGAACTCCAAGTTCCATTGCCGAAAAGCCTGCCTTAAACCATAGAGTGATCGTTTTAATAAGCAAACTTGTCCCGGACTAGCTTTGGAGTAACCTGCAGGAGGATGCATGTATACTTCTTCTTCTAAGAAACCATGTAAGAAGATATTATTAATATCAATTTGAAAGATAGGCCAGTTTTTAGAAGTAGCTAAGGCAATAAAGATTCGAATGGTGACGACTTTAGCTACAGAAGAAAAACGATCTTTAAAATCTAATTCTCTATTTGATTATACCCTTTAGCCACTAAATGAGCTTTATATCTATCAACTTCCCCATTGGGCTTAGTTTTAACCTTGTATATCCATGTGGAACCAATGACCTTTTTTCCTTTTGGAAGATCAGTGAGAATCCATGTTCCATTCTTTTCAAGAGCTGAAAGTTCATGGTCCATGGCTTCAATCCAATTAGGGTCATTGGAGGCTTGAGTATAAGTGCAAGGTTCATGAATGTGAGAAATTGTATTAAGGTAAATGTGATGTAAAGGTGTAAAACAAACTGACAAACCAACTTTAGAAGTAGTGGATAGATTATTTACAACAAAATCTTGCATCCAAGTCAGTTTACTATGAATTCTAGTACTCTTTCTTAAAGGGAGAGTGGGAAAAGAGACCTGTTCCTGGGAATGTGATTGGGAAATAGAATCCGATTGTGGTGGAAACTGAACAGGAAGAACAGTATCTGAAAAAGAAGACTCCTGAGAGGGATTATGTTGAAAAGGAAAAGTGGATTCATGAAAAAAAACATCTCTACTAACAAAAATTTATTTTGTGTCTAAGTTTTGTAATCTATACCCTTTCAGGTGTAGCTGAGTATCCAAGGAGAATACATTTGATAGATCTAGGGTCAAATTTATCCTTTTGAGGGCTGTTATTAATGGCAAAGCACAGGCAACCAATAGTTCTTAGGTGATCATAATTGGGTGATTTATTAAACAAGGCTTCAAAAGGAGTTAGCCATCCTAAAGCTTTGACTGGTATTCTGTTAATGATGTAGGTAGCAGCCAATATACACTCAAACCAATAATTTTTTAAAAATTGAGCCTGAAACTAGATGGCTCTAGCTATGTTGAGAAGGTGCTTATGTTTAATTTCTACTGTCCCGTTCTGTTGAGGTATATAAAGGCAAGTAGTTTGATGGACAATACCGTATGAAGAAAGCAAAGAAGTACACCTTTTATTAATAAATTCTCCTCCATTGTCGGACCTTATATTTTTAATTTTTATTCCAAATTGTATATTGACATATTGAATGAAAGATGTCAAAACAGAATATGTCTGATCTTTAAATCTAACAGAATATGTTTGATCTTTAAATCTAAGCATATAGGTCCAAGTTGCCCTAGTCTTATCATCAACAATAGTTAAAAAAAACTTAGCACCAATGATAGAATGAATAGAAAAAGGTCCCCATAAATCCATATGCACAAGGTCGAAAGGATTGGCAGTAACCGTATTACTATTGTGAAAGGGCAATTTGGACATTTTAGCTAGAGGACATAAGGTACACGTGTGATTAGTGTCAACAATATGCTTTAGCACAGGTATATGAGATATTTTATGACAAGAAGAGTATCCTAATTTAGCATGAATCACAGAGAAAGGAATTTTTATTATAGAATTTGCAAGATGTGTAGCTTCTTTATTACAATTTTGAAGCTTAGCCATTTTTCCATTGAGGTTTGGGGCAATTTTATTACACACAGAGTCAACATAGGACTGGATACTGGAAATAGAGAAGCTATTATTGTCTAAAATGTATAAGCCACTAATCGTTTTGCCAATAGTTATAACAAACCTATTCTTCTAGTCCTGAAAAAAACAACACGATGAATAAAATTGTATTGTCAAGTTGGCATACTTAAGCAGCTTGGATACAGACAGAAGATTCATATTAAAATCAAGAACAAGGAGGACATCAATTAACTTCATATGTGTGTTTAATGCAACATTTCCAATGTGTATGACATGGTTGGAAGAGCCATTCGGCAAGTGTATAGTTATTGGAGCAGTAACAGAACACATAGATTTCATATGATGCTTATATGGTGTGACATGATCCGATATACCAGTATCAATTATCCATGCTTCTGATCCAGTTACCATAGCACAACAAGCGAATACTGAAGAAATTTTATGAGTGAAAGAGTTGAAAAAGCTATTACCAGAATAGTCAGTCGAAATGAAAGAGCTGAAGCTGTTACTAGTATAGTTGAGGCAACCGTAGGCTGGATACAAACTAACTGTGTTTATTGAGGCAACTGTTTTCCCTTTAACCAATCTGGTCATCTCCTATCGCAGAAGCTCCAGTTTTGTATTAACTTATTCTATCTTTCTTAATTCATTGGAGGTGATCGGTCTAGCACCTGCAACGGTGTTTTCGGGGTAGATTCTACACTGTGACCTTGAGTATGTGAGATGTGAGCAGTGTATCTTGGCTTGAACGTCCCTGGATTGTTGAATTGCTTGTTTTTGCTCTTAAACCACTCCGGATAACCGATCAATTTGAAGCATCCAGCTCATGTATGTCCATCAAAATTACAGTAGTCACAATGGCCCTTCCTTGCATCGTATTTCTTATAGTCTCGTCTATTGCCTTGAGATCGGATGGCCAAAGCAGCTACCTCACCATATTCTGTGAGGTTGAATTGAACTTCTTTCTGAGACTCTATCCGTAGGACCATCGAAAAAGCTTTGTTCACCGTTGGTAATGGATCCAGTAGCAGGATTTGACTACGAACTTGATCAAAGGTATCGTTGAGCCCAATCAGAAATTGCATGAGATGGTCCGCATTGTGAATCTCTGTTGCGAGCTTCTCTAATCTGCAGATGCATGGAGGTAGAGGGACAATGTTTGCCAATTCATCTCACAGTTGCTTCAATTTATCGTAGTATGTTGCCACAAAGAGATTATCTTGGGAGATCAACGCTATTCTTCGTTTGATTTGGTAGATCATTAGTCCGTTGCTTTCACCATATCGTTCTCCTAGTTCAACCCACAGTTCTCGGGCATGGTGGCATAGAGGAAGCTTCCAACGAGGTCCTTCGAAATGGAATTGAGGATCCACGACGTCACCATATAGTCACATCGTCTCCATTTATCGTATTCTTCATATCTGTCCTTAGGCGCATCAATTTTCCCTTCCACGAATGCAAGCTTGTTCTTCGCATCGAGAGCGATCTTCATCACCTGACTCCATCCTCGCACTACAAAAATATGTCGGAATAGTAACGGATATTAGTAACGGATTTAAATCCATTACAAATTTGTAACGGATTTTGTATTCCGTTACTAATTTTTATTATTTAGTAACGGATTAACAAATTCGTTACTAAATCTGTTACTTAATAAAATTATTTATAAATTTAATAATTGATTTTGAAAGCCGTTATTAAATTGGATAAAAATTAGTAGCGGATCTTAATCCGTTACTAAATTTTTACTAAATCGGTTACTAAATAAATTAATTAAATAAATAAAATAGTAACGGATTTAATAACGGAATGCAATCTATAATAATAGTACGATTTAGTAACGGATTAAATCCGTTACTATTTTTTTAACAAAAAATTGACTTTTTATTTTTTGAAATTTCATATTTTCTTTTTAAGTTAGTAACGGATATAATCTGTTACTAAATCCATTACTGAATCGAAAATTAGTAACAGATTTTATAATCCGTTACTAAATTTTAGAGAATAAAATACCGCGCTTTTATTTTAAAATCCCGCCTTTTTATTTCTAATTTAGTAACGGAAAACATCTGTTACTGAATCCGTTACTAATCTAAAAATTAGTAACGGATTAAGAAATCCATTACTAAAATTTAGAGAATAATATCGCCTTTTTCTTTTAATTTGCCTGCGTTTTTTTAAAAAATTAGTAACGGATTCAATACGTTACTAATTCGCATATTTATACACTCACCCATTTTATCTCCCTTCATTTCATTCACTTTCTTTCTCCTCTTCTCTCCTCATTCTTCATTTTCCCTTATCTTATTTTCTTCTCTCATCTCCCTTCATTTTATTCATTTCTTCTCTCCTCATTCTTTCATTTTTCCCTTATCTTATTTTCTTCTCTCAATTATTTTCTTCCATTTTCTCTTCAATTTTCTTTCATTTTTAATCTTCCTTTTATCTCTTAATTTTTGTTTTATTTTCTTATATTTTCTCTCATATTTTTTTCTTTCATTTTCTTCTATTTTCTTTCTTCTATTTTTTTTTATTTTCTCTTCCACATTCTATCATTTTCCATTCCTTTTTCTTTCATTATTCATTCATTTACTTTCTTTTCTCTCATATATATACTCTAACTTTTTTCTTTCATTCTTTTCTATATCTTCATTTTCTATTTATTTTTTTCATTTTTTCTTCATCTTTCTCTCATTTTCTTTTCTTTTTTTCTCTTTTTTCTTCCTTTTTTCTCATTTTCTTTAATTTCCCCTTTTCCTTATTTTCTCTTCATTTTTATCATTATTTTCTTCTATTTTCTCTTTTTCTTATTTTTTCTTTTACATCTCTTTTTTTTTTCCATTCTCTCTCATTTTTTCATTTTTTAGATTTTTCTCATGTAATTTTATAAGAATTTTCTTATAAAATTAATAAAATTTAAAATATTAAAGTTAATATTTAATGTAAAATACAATGAAAAAATTAATAGTTTACCATAATTAAATTATTATTTAATGTAAAATATAATGAAATAAATTAATAATTTAATATAATTTTTTAAAAATTAACCACAAATTTAATAATGGAATATAAATTTAATATATTTTTTTATTTTTTATTTTATCAAAATAGTAACGGATTAGTAACGGATTTCTATCCGTTACTAAATTTAGTAACGGATTTAATTTATATGTATATATAGATATTTTTAAAATTTTTATTAAATTAGTAACGGATTTTGAATCCGTTACTAAATTTCATTACAAATCCGTTACAAAATTAGTAACGGATTGCTAATCCGTTACCATTGCATTAGCAACGAGGTTCATAGTAACAGATATAAATCCGTTACTAAACAGATTTAGTAACGGATTTTTCATTGATTAGTAACGAAAAAATCCGTTACTAATCTAGAAAAATCTTGTAGTGTCGGTAATTGATTTCGTTTAATTGAATAGAGACGAGAAGCATCGCCGGATTATCTGTGTAATAGCCCGAAACCGGACCGCTACCGGCGCTAGGATCCAGATCGGCTTAAGGCCGCCGGGACCCGTAGCAAAGCCTACTATGCACTCTGTACAACTGGTATAATCCCATACATGATCAAACATTTCCATAAAACTTTAAACTTTTCACTTACCAAGTTTAACCTGTGCATGCACTATGTCTGAAAACATAGAACCCCTATACTAGAGCCCTCATCAAATGCTCTAGTTGGGTCAGCATACTATATGCCAAGCTCGGTCCATAAACATTTCATCATTAAACATTAACATAAAACATCATGTACAAAGGGATTATCCAACTCGGGCCAAGCACAATACTATAACTCTGAATACATTACATGCTATAACATATCATTACATAACATAACTTACTTTACATCATGTGCACTACACTTCTATTACATAACCATAGCCCTGCTCTTACTCTTACTGACTCTGACTTCTCTGGCCCTGAAAACATGGGGTTAGGGAATGGGGTGAGCTATAAAGCCCAGTGAGCAGAACACATAAAACATTTAAAACATATGCCATCATGGAATGCGTCACATCACAAATAAAGCACATCATGGATGGACTGACCCAAAAATCCCTCTACTCTGTGCCCGGCCCTCAAAGGAGCTCCTCAGGACTTCTATTACATACAATAAACACTGTGCCCGGCTCTCAAGGAGCTCCGCAGGACTTCTGCTACATGAAAATAATAATCAGAGGGCTAAAGGGTCTCCATGTTGTCCATCCCCATCGATAATAAATAATGCAATGCGTCACCTTCGTGGTTACTAATGCAATACAACCTACTATAGACATGGCATTCGTGATGCATTGAACATGCTAAAACATTCATTAAAAACATAGGTTAGTTCCACTCACCTCTAGCAATTGCTGGGCTAACTCTGGACTCACTCTGAAGCAGCTAACACTGCTAAACACCTCGATTCCTCAGGTCCGATCCTACACAGGTGGACTCAAATGAGGGATCAAACAACTCTAACAAACAACACATAAAGCATACATAGGCAGAAAGGGTACATAAACCCTATCATGCACAACCATGCAAAACCATGCAATCTTAACCTTTTTCCCTTCATAAAACTCACTTAAAACGCTATAAAAGCCAAGGATCTACACTTACCTCTTGAAGATCAAGAGTTGGTGCGATCCAAACTTGAAGATCTAGAGATCCAAGCTCCAAAAGTCTCCAAGCTCCACCTCCTTGCTCCAAGCTCACAACTCTTCAACACAATGAGAAAACTCATGAAAACCTTGAGAGATTTGAAGAAAAACCATAAAAACAACCCAAGGAGAGCATGAACTCACCTTAGCCCAAG